>NC_034177.2:79070960-79310960 GCF_002021735.2 Oncorhynchus kisutch | reverse complement strand
GGAGCTACTTGTATAACTGTGTTTTTCATGTTCAGGTTACGAGTAACGAAGTTGAATAATACAGAGTAATAAAGTAATCTCTGTCCGTGGGCTCAGTAGAGAGTTACAGTAGTCAGTCACAGGACTGTCTGCAGATGGCCTTTCCTTCAGTCTCTCACAGAATGTCTGTTTGAGGGCTCAGTAGAGAGTTAGCCAATCAGGACCCAAGGTCTGCAGATGGCCTTTCCTTCAGTCTCTCACAGAATGTCTGTTTGAGGGCTCAGTAGAGAGTTAGCCAATCAGGACCCAGGGTCTGCAGATGGCCTTTCCTTCAGTCTCTCACAGAATGTCTGTTTGAGGGCTCAGTAGAGAGTTAGCCAATCAGGACCCAGGGTCTGCAGATGGCCTTTCCTTCAGTCTCTCACAGAATGTCTGTTTGAGGGCTCAGTAGAGAGTTAGCCAATCAGGACCCAGGTTCTGCAGATGGCCTTTCCTTCAGTTTCTCACAGAATGTCTCTGTCTAAGGGCTCAGTAAAGAGTTAGCCAATCAGGACCCAGGTTCTGCAGATGGCCTTTCCTTCAGTCTCTCTCACACACAGAATGACACTGTCCTCTCCTCAGCTGTGTTACCATGGCCACAAAAACAGTCTTTTTATTGGCTGTTTCCGGTGCCC
Organism: Oncorhynchus kisutch; assembly: GCF_002021735.2. NCBI lineage: Eukaryota > Metazoa > Chordata > Actinopteri > Salmoniformes > Salmonidae > Oncorhynchus > Oncorhynchus kisutch. The sequence goes on along the minus strand of NC_034177.2, from coordinate 79,310,307 downwards.
TGGTAGACAGCCCAATCGTGTGCCCGAACCTCAGCCAGGTGCGTTCTGGGAGGTTATTAATCAATTCCACGATGCACAGCCAGATAAATGAGCCCAATGTTTCCCTAGTTCTCTCTCTCGTTCTCAGTCTCTCTCTCTCTCTTTCTGCCCACTCTCTCTCTCTCACCTCCCCCTCTCTCCTCTCTCCCCCTCCTCCCTCCTCCCCCTCTCTCCTGGTCCTTTGCGGGTGCAGCTGTCTCTTTTTAATGCCTGTGAAGACAACTAGTCCTGGCTGTAAAAGAGAGGAGAGGAACAGGTGTGCTGTGAGAGTGATAAATCTAGCCCCTCCACAACACAATGCTGCTCTGTTTTATCAAAACAATCCCCCCTGAATGGGGTTGGCTGGGGATGCAGAGACCCCCACACTATGGAACTGACTGGGCAAGCAGGCCAAGAAAGAGTATACAGGAGAGAGAGACCCCCAAATCTACTACACTGAGGATCTGTCTGGGCAGACCTAGAGACCCCCAAATCTACTACACTGAGGATCTGTCTGGGCAGACCTAGAGACCCCCAAATCTACTACACTGAGGATCTGTCTGGGCAGACCTAGAGACCCCCAAATCTACTACACTGAGGATCTGTCTGGGCAGACCTAGAGACCCCCAAATCTACTACACTGAGGATCTGTCTGGGCAGACCTAGAGACCCCCAAATCTACTACACTGAGGATCTGTCTGGGCAGACCTAGAGACCCCCAAATCTACTACACTGAGGATCTGTCTGGGCAGACCTAGAGACCCCCAAATCTACTACACTGAGGATCTGTCTGGGCAGACCTAGAGACCCCCAAATCTACTACACTGAGGATCTGTCTGGGCAGACCTAGAGACCCCCAAATCTACTACACTGAGGATCTGTCTGGGCAGACCTAGAGACCCCCAAATCTACTACACTGAGGATCTGTCTGGGCAGACCTAGAGACCCCCAAATCTACTACACTGAGGATCTGTCTGGGCAGACCTAGAGACCCCCACTGACAAGTGTTTTTTACATGTTTTTTTTAACCTTTATTTAACTAGGCAAGTCAGTTAAGAACAAATTCTTATTGACAATGACTGCCTAGGAACAGTGGGTTAACTGCCTTGTTCAGGGGATACCTTGTCAGCTCAGGGATTCAATCTAGCAACCTTTCTAAAGAGCGAATGGGGTGATTAGAAAAACACAGACAAGGGAGTGCTAACAAAAAAGAACAACCTTATAATAAATCAGTCAAACCAAGTGGAAACAATACATTGTATATTTTCTGTATCCAACAGTTGCACACGGCTAACGATTACACATATATATGAAGCGTTGTTCATCAGTTTATTATGTTATGGGATCGTGCTCAATTCTCCTCAATTTGGGACACAACTGAGCTCAATGCAGCTTTCTCTTGACTCCTGGATGGTATTCTAGGGTTATTATAAAGAAATCCATGTTTCCCATGTATTCCAGATAGCACTGGCCTTGTTCCTAATTCCTGGCTGGCTGCTGGCTCAGATCCCGGACTGCTTGGCTGCCGCGCACACACACACACGGGGATCAGAAGTCTCCCTGGCCTTGCTAGCATCTGGAAACCATCAGCATAAACAAAGGAACAGTGGAGTATCGCAGGCCCCTCTCAGTCTCCCAATTCCATAGGACATCACTCAGAGAGAGAGAGAGAGAGAGAGAGAGAGAGAGAGAGAGAGAGAGAGAGAGAGAGAGAGAGAGAGAGAGAGAGACAGAGAGAGACAGAGTGACAGAGAGACAGAGAGACAGAGAGAGAGAGACAGAGAGAGAGAGACAGAGAGAGAGAGACAGAGAGAGAGAGACAGAGAGAGAGACAGAGAGAGAGACAGAGAGACAGAGAGAGAGAGACAGAAAGAGAGACAGAGAGACAGAGAGACAGAGAGAGAGAGACAGAGAGAGAGAGACAGAGAGACAGAGAGAGAGACAGAGAGAGAGACAGAGAGAGAGACAGAGAGACAGACAGAGAGACAGAGAGAGAGACTAGACCCTCTTCCCTCCTCTCTTCCCTTCTTCTTTACAATCTGTATTTATTTTGACCCACTAACAGAAAAAAATTGATTGCCAGATTACGCTACAAAAGACACACCGATCCACTTCAGTCCTCTCTCTCTGAGTTTCGTCTCTCTGCTTTTGTTTGGCTACCTGATTAGCCGTAGCGCTCCTGATAAAACAGTTCGTGACTGTAATGTGAGTTTAGCTAATGTGCTGGTATAAACGTGCGGGGATAAACGTGCTGGCATATTAGTGCATTAACATATTAGCATGCTAACATAATTATAGTATAAGCTTGCTAAGCTAGTGCCAGCATGGTGGGTTCTACAAGGAAAACACAGGAATCTGGATGTGGTTTAAACCTGACAACTGTTTTTTCTCAGTGAAATGTTAGCAAAGATCAAAGCATAAATCAAGTTGATCCTCCTTTAAAGACTGGACAGGAATATATTTATTTTAGTAATAGTAGAACCGTTAATCAAAATAGTTCCATAGTAAATAGTAGCCTAGAACTACTATGGTTGTCCCAAATGGAACCCTATTTCCTTTACAGTGCACTACTTTTGACCAGGGCCCATAGGGTAGTGCACTGACCAAGACCCATAGGGTAGTGCACTATGTAAGTCATAGGGTGCCATTTGGGATGGAACATATTAATCATGTGGTTTGTTTCTTTATTGGTTATTTTTTTTGTAACCTTGAATTTCACTCTTATATTCTACGACTAAGATTATAGTGGTAGAATTCTACACAAAATTGAATAGGTTTTTACACGAGACAATGATATGTGGTTGTTGTATCAGCCTTTTTATTTCAATACACTCACTAAGTCGCTTTGCATAAGAGTATACGCTAAACAACTGAAATATAATGTGAAATAGTTAACAAAATAGAGCCAGAGTAAAACTGTACACCCCTGAAATCTGAGGCGATAGAGGTGGGAATTACAAACATACCATTCCCATAGACTGCAATTCCACCATCAGTTACCACTAGCATGGAGCCTACTGCTGCCGGGCAGGGACTTGCTTGGCATTTCAAGCTCAGTGCTAGTCAAAGTTAGCATGTGATGGATTACTGACCAATATAGACTCCAAATATAGATACAGCCCAGAAATGAGGATGACTATTAGACATTCAATTTATATAATTTGTGTAGCTGAGGCGTGGCAATGTGTGTCTCTGTGTCAGATTATGTCTACTGATGCTATGCAAGAATGAACAGACACAAAAGACAATGACTGAAAATGACTGTATGTAACCCTAAAAGTCATGCCAATCTCACAACCTCCAACAAGCACCAAGTCAACCCCTACACATAAATAGATATGGGACAATTCATAAATATACAACCTACAGTTGAAGTCGGAAGTTTACATATACCTTAGCCAAATACATTTAAACTCAGTTTTCACAATTCCTGACATTTAATCAGTGGTGGGCCGTCAGGGCCAGCAAGGCCTTCTCTGCTGGCCTAAACATCATCAGAATAAAAACATTTTTTAAATATATTTTCCCACAAATATGTATTAAATGATTCCCCAGAGTAAGAGTTATACTCTTCATTTCATAGCTTTCCTCTTGGTTGCACTGCTTCCAGCCCCAGGTTGAGATTTGGAGGGCTGGTCTTTATGTTAGATCTTTTATCCAATCATATTCAGCCATCATGTGTTGCCAGGGGTCTAAAATCTGCCCTCAGGCCTTCAGAATCAACAGTGCTGGCGCTTGTAGCTTAAAGTGAATGGAAATTAAAATGTAGTGTCAACCAATCAGCTATAGAGTTGGCTATTGTACGCCTGCTGGCTGGCTCCAGTGTTACACAGGAGCCAGCCAGCAGGCGTAGTGCGTGCACGTTTTTTGATTGGATTACCAATATTGAGAGGCAGGTCCTATATGGGCAGGTCTCAGAACTAGGAAACTGAAATTGATCAACAAATTAATTTGTGTACTACTAAGCTGTTTTTTCAACCCACAATGGAGGAAGGAGAAGATATCGATTTGGTCGAGGATATAATTATAACGCCATTCTCAAGACAAACTTTTCAAGAAAAGTTAGACATTGTCAGGAGAGGTAGACGCCGACGCTACAAAGCCTGTCACAGGCGGGAAAGGGGTTCGTTCGCCACTTTCAACTATGAATGACTCACAGGCTCCGAGAAGCACTGCAAATTGTACTGCTGGGAATGCCTATTATTTGCAAGTGATCGATTTGGTGTTTGGAGCCACACTGGCTTTGCAAACCTGAGTTGTCTAACCAAGGCAGCAACGAGACACCAAAGTACGGCTGGGCACTTACAAGCAATGGTGCTTTTGAAAACTTTTGGGGACACCCGAGTGGATCTACAGCTCAACGAACAAGCGCACAGGGCAACGAAGCTGCTCAATGAAAAGGTATTGTACTCGTCCCCTGCAATTCTCTGAATAAAAATGTCAATTTCAAGGTGACGCAACGCCTGGTTATACTGCGTTTCTGTCTATATGTATAGTGTCTAGAGCCATGGCATCATAATGATGGTAATAAGAGGTGGATTAATTCGGGTGGGACTGTGTAGGACTTCACTGAAGGCCCAGGCCCCAGAACCGCGGCACGCTACTGCACGCTAATCCTAGTAAAAATGCCCTGTCTTAGGTCAGTTAGGATCACAACTTTATTTTAAGAATGTCAAATGTCAGAATAATAGTAGAGAGAATGATTTATTTCAGCTTTTATTTCCTTCATCACATTCCCAGTGGGTCAGAAGTTTACATACACTCAATTTGTATTTGGTAGCATTGCCTTTAAATTGTTTAACTTGGGTCAAATGTTTTGGGTAGCCTTCCCACTAAGTCAGGTGAATTTTGGCCCACTTCTCTTGACAGAGCTGGTGTAACTGAGTCAGGTTTGTAGGCCTCCTTGCTCGCACACACTTTTTCAGTTCTGCCCACACATCTATGGTATTGAGGTCATGGCTTTGTGATGGCCACTCCAATACCTTGACTTTGTTGTCCTTAAGCCATTTTGCCAGAAAGTATGCTTGGGGTCATTGTCCATTTGGAAGACCCATTTGCGACCAAGCTTTAACTTCCTGTCTTGAGATGTTGCTTCAATATATCCACATAATTTTCCTGCCTCATGATACCATCTATTTTGTGAAGTGCACCAGTCCCTCCTGCAGCAAAGCACCTCCACAACATGAGGATGCCACCCCAAATGGATGGTGTTCTTTTGCTTGCAAGCCTCCCCCTTTTTCCTCCAAACATAAACGGTGGTCATTATGGCCAAACAGTTTTGTTTTTGTTTCATCAGATCAGAGGACATTTCTCCAAAAAGTAGGATCTTTGTCCCCATGTGCAGTTGCAAACCGTAGTCTGTCTTTTTTATGGTGGTTTTGCAGCAGTGGCTTCTTCCTTGCTGAGCGGCCTTTCACGTTATGTCGATATAGGACTCGTTTTACTGTGGATATAGATACTTTTGTACCTGTTTCATCCAGCATCTTCACAAGGTCCTTTGCTGTTGTTCTGGGATTGATTTGCACTTTTTGCACCAAAGTACGTTCATCTCTAGGAGACAGAATGCGTCTCCTTCCTGAGCGGTATGACGGCTGCGTGGTCCCATGGTGTTTATACTTGCATACTATTGTTTGTACAGATGAACGTGGTACCTTCAGGCATTTGGAAATTGCTCCCAAGGATAAATCAGACTTGTAGAGGTCTACAATTTTTTTTCTGAGGTCTTGATTTTCCCATGATGTCAAGCAAAGAGGTACTGAGTTTGAAGGTAGGCCTTGAAATACATCCACAGGTACACCTCCAATTGACTCAAATGATGTCAATTAGGCTATCAGAAGCTTCTAAAGCCATTACATCATTTTCTGGAATTTTCCAAGCTGTTTAAAGGCACAGTCAACTTAGTGTATGTAAACTTCTGACCCACTGGAATTGTGATACAGTGAATTATAAGTTAAATAATCTGTCTGTAAACAAGTGTTGGAAAAATGACTTGTGTCATGGACAAAGTAGATGTTCTAACCGACTTGCCAATACTATAGTTTGCTAACAAGAAATTTGTTGAGCAGTTGAAAAATTTGTTGAGTGGTTTTAATGACTCCAACCTAAGTGTATGTAAACTTCTGACTTCAACTGTATATGCAGTGTATGCAGTGATGATTTGTTGCTGACGAGTGGCGAGCTTCTTATTCAGTCCACAGGCAGCTGCTGCTGTATCAGCTACGACTGCTGAGATAAGCATTCTAAATATAAACATGAACATTATCCAATCACTATCAACTGGAGGTAGGCAGGCGTACACACATTCACACACACTCACAGGCACACACATCCTTCCAAATATAATTGAGAGTGTAAAATGTCTCAGTGATATATATAGTTAGCTTGACATCATAATACTAGATTGATAGGACATTGACAAACAATCCTTTGGTATCTGTAATGCTCTCTAGGGACAGAGAAAGACAGATGTCTGGAATACACAAATACACAAATACACACAAACACACACAAACAAACTAATAATATGGTGCCATTTGGGACGTAGCCCTACAATGAATGCTCAACAACATAACAGGCAGTAAATCACAGTTCCTGGATGAGGATGATTTTCAGATTTACATACAATACAATCCCACAGTACATCGCTGTCATAAAGTACATCGCTGTCATGAATTACATCGCTGTCATGAATTACATCGCTGTCATAAAGTACATCGCTGTCATAAAGTACATCGCTGTCATAAAGTACATGGCTGTCAAAGTACATCGCTGTCATAAAGTACATCGCTGTCATAAAGTACATCGCTGTCATAAAGTACATCGCTGTCATAAAGTACATCGTTGTCATAAAGTACATCGCTGTCAAAGTACATCGCTGTCAAAGTACATCGCTGTCATAAAGTACATCGCTGTCATAAAGTACATCGCTGTCATAAAGTACATCGCTGTCATAAAGTACATCGTTGTCATAAAGTACATCGCTGTCAAAGTACATCGCTGTCAAAGTACATCGCTGTCATAAAGTACATCGCTGTCATAAAGTACATCGCTGTCATAAAGTACATCGCTGTCATAAAGTACATCGCTGTCAAAGTAAATCGCTGTCAAAGTACATCGCTGTCATAAAGTACATCGCTGTCATAAAGTACATCGCTGTCATAAAGTACATCGCTGTCAAAGTACATCGCTGTCATAAAGTACATTGTAAGTGTAGGCAAAATGACTCTTATTGACAACAACCAATGATCTCATTCATTGTCAGAAATCTGAATCTACAGAACAGAAAATAGATACTTACAGTACAGTGAGTGCATACATTTTAGTATGTGTGGGGATCGAGCCCACCACCATGGCATTGCTAGAGCCACGTTCTTACCAACTGAGCAACACAGGACAACCACCAAAAATCACAAAACAAATGACGTTTACAATTAGGCAACCCTTAATCACTCTCCTAGAATGCCCTTCAAGCCAATAAGAAACAAGTATTCAATAATGCAATGGTATATAATTAAGCAATAAGGCCCGAGGGGGTGTGGTATATGGCCAATATACCATGGCTAAGGGCTGTTCTTAAGCAAGATGCAGCATAGAGTGCCTGGACACAGCCCTTAGCTGTGGTATATTGGTCATATATCACAAACCCCCGAGGTGCCTTATTGCTATTATAAACTTGTAACCAAAGAAATTAGAGTAGTAAAAAAAAAAAGTTCTCATACCCATGGAATACGGTCTGATATACCACGGCTTTCAGCCAATAAGCATTCAGGGATCAAACCACCCAGTTTATAATACTGTTTCAAGCTATTTCGTATGTAGTGTATCCACACAATTATATTCTCATCTTCTATTCTGTTCTATTTTAATCTATTTTATTCTGACCTCCCCTCTGAACCAACTGAAACCAGCTCAAACTATAAGCCTATGGGCTGGAAGTGGTGAGTATAATGTATTAACATATGACAACATAACAACTATTACACTTTATAGTAACTGATTTGGTATAACAATTCATTAAGTCTGTTAACAGTTCTAATTAAGGTAGACTCTGCTTAGTCCCCAGGATGTTTCGGTTTTTAGGGGAAACGGAAAGAGAGCCTGTGATGAGACTTCCTCTTTTGGGCGTTAACAAGCCGACAATCCATCTTAACTCCTCCTCTACATTTACTGGATTGGTTGAACAGCGCAGAAGAGAACCTCCCCGGACTGCTTTTTTTCTTTTCGTCAAGACCATATGTAGAGGATCTAGTTTCAGGCTTTTCTTTTACACCTGCTACGTTAAGTTACATGTAATGTAAAGTGGAACCATTATGAATATCTCTACTGCATCAATATTCTTTATATGTAGTTTGGCAAGGATGCCTTCAGCTAATGTGTCCGTGTACTGTACAGTACAGTCCCCTGATATGGCAGACAAAATTGGGCCCAATTAGCCATTTTCCCTCCCCGGTCTCAGGTGAGTATGGGGAGCAGGTGGGTTAAATTTGGTGTCATCGTATTCCAACATGATAACGACCCCAAACACACCTCAAAGACGACCACTGCCTTGCTAAAGAAGCCGAGGGTAAAGGTGATGGACTGGCGAAGCATGTCTCCAGACCTAAACCCTATTGAGCATCTGTGGGGCATCCTCAAACAGAAGGTGGAGGAGTGCAAGGTCTCTACCATCCACCAGCTCCGTGATGTCGTCATGGAGGAGTGGAAGAGGACTCCAGTGGCAACCTGTGAAGCTCTGGTGAACTCCATGCACAAGAGGGTTAAGGCAGTGCTGGAAAATGATGGTGGCCACACAAAATATTGACACTTTCGGCCCAATTTGTACATTTTCACTTAGGGGTGTACTCACTTTTGTTGCCAGCGGTTTAGACATTAATGGCTGTGTGTTGAGTTATTTTGAGGGGACAGCAAATTTACACTGTTATACAAGCTGTACACTCACTACTTTACATTGTAGCAAAGTGTCATTTCTTCAGTGTTGTCACATGAAAAGATATACTCAAATATTTACAAGAATGTGAGGGGTGTACTCACTTTTGTGATATACTGTATATGTATATACAGAAGTCGGAAGTTTACATACACTTATCTTGGAGTCATTAAAACTTGTTTTTCAACCACTCCACAAATTTCTTGTTAACAAACTATAGTTTTGGCAAGTCGGTTAGGACATCTACTTTGTGCATGACATAAGTTATTTTTCCAACAATTGTTTACAGACAGATTATTTCACTTATAATTCACTGTTTCACTGTTTCACTGTTTCACAATTCCAGTGGGTCGGAGGTTGACCATACCTTTAAACAGCTTGGAAAATTCCAGAAAATGATGTAATGGCTTTAGAAGCTGATAGGCGAATTGACATCATTTGAGTCAATTGGAGGTGTACCTGTGGATGTATTTCAAGGCCTACCTTCAAACTCAGTGCCTCTTTGCTTGACATCATGGGAAAATCAAACGAAATCAACCAAGACCTCAGACCTTGTGGAAGGCTACCCGAAACGTTTGACCCAAGTTAAACAATTTAAAGGCTATGCTACCAAATACGAATTGAGTGTATGTAAACTTCTGACCCACTGGGAATGTGATGAAGGAAATAAAAGATGAAAAAAATCATTCTCTACTATTATTCTGACATTTGACATTCTTAAAATAAAGTGGTGATCCTAACTGACCTAAGACAGGGCATTTTTGCTAGGATGAAATGTCAGGAATTGTGAAAAACTGAGTTTAAATGTATTTGGCTAAGGTGTATGTAAACTTCTGACCTCATCTGTATATGTATTACATTCATAGTGAGATATCACATTTCCATGTCCATATATTGCATATTCAGTAAGACAAACTTTTGAAATGACTCACTGTTGGAATAGAGGGCTAATTTGTATAAAGTGAGGTCAAATCTCACTGTAAAGGGGTTTGGTGTTATCTACCACACTGTGGTACAGCCATGGGCTTTCAGAAGACAACCATTCCAGAAGACAACCAAAATATCCTACCAGGCCAGTGAATGACAAGGGCAGGTTGAGTTTGCCTGGCTACCTAGACTCATTGCTCCGGCGAAATGCTACGCCATGCCGACTAACGTTTGTTTCTCCGGGTCTGGATCTGACTCCCTCCCTGACCCTTCTAGAATGCGAACACATTCAGACCGTCTGATTGGTCCCAGAAACCAATGGTTTGAGCCAGAGCCAGAATACAAGTGGGTAAATCGATATTTTGAAAATGCATCAGTCTTTAATACTCTGATTGGTTAGAGACAGTCCAATCACTGACAACTTAGTTTTGTACAAGGCCCCTAGTCACCACAAACAACTTCAATGATGTCAGATTTAGACTGAATTATGTAGCGATCGATAGAGAAGCGCAATAATTCAGTGTGACTCATCAAGCAAAGGTTGAGTGGCTTGGTTGAGACACAGACAGACAGTAGTGCACATCCCCATCTAATTTCCGAGCACAGGGAGGGAGCAAAGAGTGGACGATGGGAGAAAATGTTACATGCTACTGTCGTCAGTGTGTGTGTCTATGCCTGTAACGGCTTTCTTGTGGTGAAGGAGAGTCGGACCAAAATGCAGCGTTGTGATGATTCATGTTATTTTAATAAAGGAAAACCTATACATGAAAAAACTACCAAAATAATGAAACCGTGAAAACCGAAACAGCCCTATCTGGTGCAAACACAGAGACAGGAACAATCACCCACAAACACAGTGAAACCCAGGCTACCTAAATATGGTTCCCAATCAGAGACAATGACTAACACCTGCCTCTGATTGAGAACCATATCAGGCCAGACATAGAAATAGACAAACTAGACATGAAACAGAATGCCCACTCAGCTCACACCCTGACCAACCAAAACATAGAAACATACAAAGCAAACTATGGTCAGGGTGTGACAGTACCCCCCCCCCCCCCCCCCAAGGTGCGGACTCCGGCCGCAAAACCTGAACCTATAGGGGAGGGTCTGGGTGGGCATCTGTCCGCGGTGGCGGCTCTGGTGCTGGACGTGGCCCCCACTTCACCGTAGTCTTAGTCCCCCACCTTGTCCGCTTCCGTGACCTCCTAGCCACGGCAACCCTACTTAATAACACGGGACAGAGGGGCAGCTCGGGACAGAGGGGCTCTTCATACTCCGGCAGCACAGGAGAGGAGGAAGGCTCTGGCAGATCCTGGCTGACTGGCGGATCTGGAAGAGTCTGGCAGACTGGCAGATCTGGAAGAGTCTGGCAGAGTCTGGCAGACTGGCGGATCTGGAAGAGTCTGGCAGACTGGCGGATCTGGAAGAGTCTGGCGGATCTGGAAGAGTCTGGCGGATCTGGCAGACTGGCGGATCTGGAAGAGTCTGGCAGACTGACGGATCTGGAAGAGTCTGGCAGACTGACGGATCTGGAAGAGTCTGGCAGACTGACGGATCTGGAAGAGTCTGGCTGACTGGCTGCTCCATGCTGACTGGCGGCTCTGGCTGCTCCATGCTGACTGGCGGCTCTGGCTGCTCCATGCAGACTGGCGGCTCTGGCTGCTCCATGCAGACTGGCGGCTCTGGCTGCTCCATGCAGACTGGCGGCTCTGGCTGCTCCATGCAGACTGGCGGCTCTGGCTGCTCCATGCAGACTGGCGGCTCTGGCTGCTCCATGCAGACTGGCGGCTCTGGCTGCTCCATGCAGACTGGCGGCTCTGGCTGCTCCATGCAGACTGGCGGCTCTGGCTGCTCCATGCAGACTGGCGGCTCTGGCTGCTCCATGCAGACTGGCGGCTCTGGCTGCTCCATGCAGACTGGCGGCTCTGGCTGCTCCATGCAGACTGGCGGCTCTGGCTGCTCCATGCAGACTGGCGGCTCTGGCTGCTCCATGCAGACTGGCGGCTCTGGCTGCTCCATGCAGACTGGCGGCTCTGGCTGCTCCATGCAGACTGGCGGCTCTGGCTGCTCCATGCAGACTGGCGGCTCTGGCTGCTCCATGCAGACTGGCGGCTCCTTGCAGACTGGAGGCTCCTTGCAGACTGGCGGCTCCTTGCAGACTGGCAGCTCCTTGCAGACTGGCAGCTCTGGCTGCTCCATGCAATCTGGCAGCTCCGGCTGCTCCATGCAGACTGGCAGCTCCGGCTGCTCCATGCAGACTGGCAGCTCCGGCTGCTCCATGCAGACTGGCAGCTCTGGCTGCTCCATGCAGACTGGCAGCTCTGGCTGCTCCATGCAGACTGGCAGCTCTTGCTGCTCCAAACAGGCAGGTGACTACGGCAACGCTGTAGAGGCGGAAGGCTCTGGCAGCGCTAAACAGGCGGGAGACTCCAGCAGCGCAGGAGAGGAGGAAGGCTCTGGCAGCGCTGGAGAGGCGAGGTGCACTGTAGGCCTGATGCGTGGTGCTGGCACTGGTGGTACTGGGCCGAGGACACGCACAGGAAGCCTGGTGCGGGGAGCTGGTGTGTGAAGGTGGTACTGGATAGACCGGACCGTGCAGGCGCACTGGAGCTCTTGAGCACCGAGCCTGCCCAACCTTACCCGGTTGAATGGTCCCGGTCGCCCTGCCAGTGCGGCGAGGTGGAATAGCCCGCACTGGGCTATGCAGGCGAACCGGGGACACCGTGCGCAAGGCTGGTGCCATGTAAGCCGGCCCAAGGAGACGCACTGGGGACCAGATGCGTAGAGCCGGCTTCATGGCATTTGGCTCGACGCTCAATCTAGCCCGGCCGATACGTGGAGCTGGAATATACCGCACCGGGCTATGCACCCGCACTGGGGACACCGTGCGCACCACTGCATAACACGGTGCCTGCCCGGTCTCTCTAGCCCCCCGGTAAGCACAGGGAGTTTGCGCAGGTCTCCTACCTGGCATAGCCATACTCCCTGTGAGCCCCCCCCAATACATTTTTGGGGCTGACTCTCAGGCTTCCATCCGCGTCGCCGTGCTGCCTCCTCATACCAGCGCCTCTCCGCTTTGGCCGCCTCCAGTTCTTCCTTGGGGTGGCGATATTCTCCAGGCTGAGCCCAGGGTCCTTCACTGTCCAGTTCGTCCTGCCATGTCCATTCCTTCTCTTGCTGCACCTTGGGGCGGCTACACTCCCCTGGTTTAGCCCAGGGTCCTCTCCCGTCGAGGATTTCCTCCCAAGTCCAGAAATTCTTGTCACGCTGCTCCTGCTGCTGTTGTTGCCTGTTACCACGCCGCTTGGTCCTGTTGTGGTGGGTGATTCTGTAACGGCTTTCTTGTGGTGAAGGAGAGTCGGACCAAAATGCAGCGTTGTGATGATTCATGTTATTTTAATAAAGGAAAACCTATACATGAAAAAACTACCAAAATAATGAAACCGTGAAAACCGAAACAGCCCTATCTGGTGCAAACACAGAGACAGGAACAATCACCCACAAACACAGTGAAACCCAGGTTACCTAAATATGGTTCCCAATCAGAGACAATGACTCACACCTGCCTCTGATTGAGAACCATATCAGGCCAGACATAGAAATAGACAAACTAGACATGAAACATAGAATGCCCACTCAGCTCACACCCTGACCAACCAAAACATAGAAACATACAAAGCAAACTATGGTCAGGGTGTGACAATGCCTCTGTATGTCCTGCTAAATCCATTGCCTTGCTTGGGTCTATATCTGAGCTGTTGCCTGATATGGTTTCTCAATGCACGGCTATAAAAGCCTATGAAAAAAAAAACACCAGTGTAGAGGCGGTCTTTGAAAGGTAAAAGCTGTCTATCCATAACATTCAGCATCCTCACTCACTCACTCACTCACTCACTCACTCACTCACTCACTCACTCACTCACTCACTCACTCACTCACACACACAACTTCCTAGTTTCAATACTCTTACTTTCTAGGCCTGTTGCTTCCTTGGTTACATCTCCCTTCATCCTCAACTCTCCCCTCTACCCCTCTCTTAGAGCCCCAGCCAGAGACAGAGCCCTCTGAGCGACTGGAAGGAAGATCAAGGGTCATACTGTCAAAACATTCCCAGAGTGCACTGCACCTCCCCTGCCACCCCAACCCCCACACACACTACTTCCTTGAACATACCACACTCCCAGAGAGAAATCTCTACTTTTATGTTTACTTTGACAATGGAAGTGCTTTAACTTTCCACATCAATACAGTTTATTGAAGAATGTAAATCATGTGTATTACAGAAACTGTAAATATGTTACACATTGTGTTGATCACTCTAAACTAAATATGAACTTTAGTGATCTTACATTGACCCATTACAGTTGTCTCCCGCACAAATCTTGCTGCTGTGATGGCACACTGTGGTATTTCACCCAATAGATATGAGAGTTTATCAAAATTGGGTTTGTATTCTGAGGGAAACATGTGTCTCTAATATGGTCATACATTGGGCAGGAGGTTAGGAAGTGCAGCTCAGTTTCCACCTCATTTTGTGGGCAGTGTGCACATAGCCTGTCTTCTCTTGAGAGCCATGTCTGCCTACGGCAGCCTTTCCCAATAGCAAGGCTATGCTCACTGAGTCTATACATAGTCAAAGCTTTCCTTAAGTTTGGGTCAGTCACAGTGGTTAGGTATTCTGCCGCTGTGTACTCTCTGTTTAGGGCCAAATAGCATTCTAGTTTGCTCTGTTTTTTTGTTAGTTCTTTCCAATATGTCAAGTAATTATATTTTTTTCTCATGATTTGATTGGGTCTAATTGTGCTGCTGTCCTGGGGCTCTGTGGGGTGTGTTTGTGTTTGTGAACAGAGCCCCAGGACCAGCTTGCTTAGGGGGCTCTTCTCCAGGTTCATCTCTCTGTAGGGGATGGCTTTGTTATAGAAGGTTTGGGAATCGCTTCCTTTAGGTAGCTGTAGAACTGAATGGCTCTTTTCTGGATTTTGATAATTAGTGGGTAAATATACAGTGTTGCAATTATGTGCAATAGTTAAAGTACAAAAGGGAAAATAAATATGGGTTGTATTTACAATGGTGTTTGTCTTTCTCTCCTTTCTCTCCACCTCTCAATTAAATGTCAATCTGTCTCTCTCTAGTGTTGAGAAACCTTTGAGTGTCTGTGCTTTAGCCCCAGCCAGAGACAGAGCACTCTGAGTGACTGGAAGGAAGATCAAGGGTCATGCTGTCAAAAACAATCCTAGAGTGCATTGTATCTCCCCCGCCACCCCAACCGCTTCCATGAACCTACCACACTTAGAGAGAGATGTCTAAATGTTATGTTAAGATGAATGAATTAAGATCACTTTGTTGGTTAATTGCTCACAAGGTCCAACCGAAATTTGACTTCCGATTTTAAAACCCTTCGAAAATCACACATACATACTGGGCACCAGGGGAGCTGTTGTTTTTGAGGGGTTAAGTGTCTTGCTCAAGGGCACAACAGCAGACAATGGCACCTAAGATTTTGCTCTGGCTTTCCATAGCCAAAAAAGTTTATTGAATTGAGAGAGAGAGAGAGAGAGAGAGAGAGAGAGAGAGAGAGAGAGTGTGAGAGAGATAGAGAGCGTGAGAGAAAGAGAGAGACAGAGACCCATATTTATGCTTATTTATTTTATCTTGTGTCCTTTACCATTTGTACATTGTTAAAACACTGTATATATATATATATATATATAATTTGACATTTGTAATGTCTTTATTGTTTTGAAACTTCTGTATGTGTAATGTTTACTGTTAATTTGTATTGTTTATTTCACTTTATATATTATCTACCTCACTTGCTTTGGCAATGTTAACACGTTTCCCATGCCAATAAAGCCCTTGAATTGAATTGAGAGACAGAGAGAGAGAGTGTGAGAGAGATACTGTGAGAAAGAGAGCGTGAGAGAGAGAGACAGAGAGAGACAGAGAGAGAGGGGGGGGGGTAGAGAGAGAGAGGGGTAGAGAGAGATAAAGGAGAGAGAGAAAGAGAGAGACAGAGAGAGAGAGACAGAGATACAGAGAGAGAGAGGGGGGGGGTAGAGAGAGAAAGGGGTAGAGAGAGATAAAGGACAGAGAGAAAAGGGGAAATTATAGTTTTGATGGCAATCTGTTTTGAATTCAAACTACTTCTTATGCACTCCACTATACTTGTTGCGGGGCACAGCTGGAAAACAGAGGAAGAATATATTGCTAAATCTATATTAAAACCCTGATTCACAGGCACACACAAATACACACACACACACACACACACACTCAGTGTTGTTCCACTGAGTAGCAGAAAGCACCCTACTGAGTGAACCTATGGGCCATTTGGGCCATGTCCGAAATAGCCCATAGGCAGTGCACTAAGGGCCCATAGGGTTCTGGTCAAAAGTAGTACATTATGTAGGGTATAGGGTTCCATTTGGGACGCAATCAATATAGGTTGCCTCCTGACCTTTCTGTCTGGATATCCTACAGACACACAATAGGAGCCTTCATCACCACAAAACATTCCCATCTGTAGATGTGTGTGTGTACGTGTGCATGTGTGTGTGTGTGTGTGTCACAGCTAGGGCCTTCTCCAATGGTGCCCATTCACCCCCAATACAAAGCCTTCAGTGTCAGTCTCTGCTCCCTGACACCCACCACAGTACCAGGGCTGATTCACTGTCTGTCTTTCTGTCTGAGAGAGAGATCACTGCCATTCATTCAGATGTGGTTAGGAGTCACTGTGAGGAGAGCAGAGAGATAAACCACTGCTCATCTCTCTGAAGGTCTGATTTCTGCAGTCATCTGACTGGTTTTATTTTTAGAGAGTAAGTGTGTAGTAAACATGTAGTAAGCATGTAGCAAGTGTGTAGTAAGCATGTAGTAACCATATAGTAAGCATGTAGTAAGTGTGTAGTAAGCCTGCAGTGTGTAGTACGTGTAGCAAGCATGTAGCAAGCATGTAGTAAGTTTGTAGTAAGTGTGAGTAAGCGTGTAGTAACCATGTAGTAAGTGGGTAGTAACCATGTAGTAAGCATGTAGTAAGCTTGTAATAAGTGTGTAGTAACCATGTTGTAAGCATGTAGTAAACGTGTAGTAAGCATGTAGTACATGTGTAGTAAGCATATAGTTACTGTGTAGTAAGCATGTAGCATGTGTGTAGTAAGCATGTAGTAACCGTGTAGTATGTGTGTAGTATGTGTGTAGTAACCATGTAGTAAGTGTGTAGTAAGCATGTAGTATGTATGTAGTAACCATTTAGTAAGCATGTAGTATGTGTGTAGTAAGCACGTAGTAAGCATGTAGTATGTGTGTAGTAAGCATGTAGTAAACATGTAGTAAGCATGTAGTAAGCGTGTAGTATGTGTGTAGTAAGCATGTAGTAAGCATGGAGTAAGTGTGTAGTAAGCATGTAGTAAGCATGTAGTAAGCGTGTAGTAAGCCTGCAGTGTGTAGTACGTGTAGCAAGCATGTAGCAAGCATGTAGTAAGTTTGTAGTAAGTGTGAGAAAGCGTGTAGTAACCATGTAGTAAGCGTGTAGTAAGTGGGTAGTAACCATGTAGTAAGCATGTAGTAGGCTTGTAATAAGTGTGTAGTAACTGTGTTGTAAGCATGTAGTAAACGTGTAGTAAGCATGTAGTACGTATGTAGTAAGCATGTAGTTACTGTGTAGTAAGCATGTAGTATGTGTGTAGTAAGCATGTAGTAACCATGTAGTATGTGTGTAGTATGTGTGTAGTAACCATGTAGTAAGTGTGTAGTAAGCATGTAGTATGTGTGTAGTAACCATTTAGTAAGCATGTAGTACGTGTGTAGTAAGCATGTAGTATGTGTGTAGTAACCATGTAGTAGCCATGTAGTAAGCATGTAGTAAACATGTAGCAAGCATGTGGTAAACATGTAGCAAGCATGTAGTAATCATGTAGTATGTATGTAGCAAGCATGTAGTAAGCGTGTAGTAAGCATGTAGTAAGCCTGTAGTATGTGTGTAGTAAGCATGTAGTAAGCATGTAGTAAGCATGTAGTAAGTGTGTAGTATGTGTGTAGTAAGCATGTAGTAAGCATGTAGTAAGCGTGTTGCCAATGTAATCTTCAATATTTTGTGTGATAAGTATTATCAAGAAGTCAAGAACAATATCAAATTCCTCTCCTTTGAGAAAACACAAGCAACAGAGAAATAGGTCTGTCTGAGGTCTGTGAACGAGAGAGAGAGAGACAGAAAGAGAGAGAGACGGAAAGAGAGCGCGAGCGAAAAAGAGAGAAACGGAAAAAGAGAGAGAGAGCGGAGAGAGAAGGAGAGAGAGACAGAAAGAGAGAGAGACAGAGTGAAAAAAAGAGCGAGAATTAGATAGTGTGTGTTATAACGAGACTTTATACACTAAGAGAAAAGCTTGTTCCTTTCATCAGCTGATTACATAAGGATATAAGAGGAGGTACTGACCCACCTCTACCCTACTGTTTATTCCCCTTTATTCCCCTCTCTACCCCTCTCTCTCTCTCTACTCCTGCCCTCACCACTATTCTGTTACTATAGGCTTAGACTTGCAAACCAAATGGCACCCGATTCCCTATGGGCCCTGGTTAAAAGTAGGGCACTATATGGGAATAAGGTACCCTTTGGGACACATCCTAGTGTAACGACTGAGAGCGGGCTTGGGATTGACTACAGTTCAGTATATGAAAGTTAATATCCAAATAAAAGTTAATGGAAAAATGATTATCTTGGGTTAATACATAATTGCCTTTAAACATCATCAGGATGTCTTTTTGGAGAATACATTGCAGAACAGATTGAAAGGGATAATATAGCCTCTCCTCTCTCCACTACATCAGCTAAATAAAGTTGACTCCAGATACCTGCCATGGCTTGGGGCTGACGTGAGCGTGAAAACTAAATCAGAGTGAGTGAAAGGTTATGTTTGACTATTTTCAGAGAAACAAAAATAATTGACAATATGGTTAAGAAAGAGGAGATACGATGTAAAGAATCGCAGAAAGACTGATTGAGATTGAGAGCCAGACTGTTAAGCAGCGACGAGTTTACCTGCCATTGTCCCCGTGACATAACAGTCCCCTGCCACAGACAGAAGTGGGTCAGGAGTCATGGTTACGACAACAGGAAGTGGACAGACTGACTTTTGTCTTAGCAAAACCCAGAACAACATTGGGAGGCGCATGCATGCACACGGATGCACAGACACAGACAGAGTGGGATTCCTGTGCAGAGCCCAAACCAGCAGGAGTGAGGCAGGAAACCTGACTTTTATCATTCTTTTAACTTTGATTTCCTTTAGGAGGAAGTTGCTCTCACTGTGTGTGCTTTCTCACTCTATCTCCTCTCAGGGTGTGTCCAAAATGGCACACTAGTCCCTATACAGTGGCCCGTAGGGGTCTGGTCGAAAGTAGCGCACTACAGATGTAGGATCTTAACTTGATCACTCTTTTGCTGCTGAGAATTTTCTCAAATGTTTTAAAAATGTATGTTTTAAAAAGGCTTCCAAAGTTTGTCATTTCAACCTTAACATTTCAGTCTTGATTTGCCCTAATGAAAAATGTGTTAACCTCTACAAAAATGTCCATTAATTATAATCCACATAATAATTCAAATTTCCTGTTCCTGCAGGATAATTTTCCAGCTGTAGCAAATTGGCTGATATTAAGATCCTACATCTGTATGAAGGGAATAGGTGGGACAATGTTACACCCCATCCCCTGGCTGAGACAAACAAACTCTATATGGCTTCACACCACCAGAATCAAACATCTCAAACTGCCACAGAAAATATGACCGTAAGTCTGTCTTCATCTCTCGCTACAGTACTGTTGAGGAAGGCAGATTCAATGTTTACCTACTCTCCATATCAAAACGTCTGTCCATATCAAAACGTCTGTCCATATCAAAACGTCTGTCCATATCAAAACGTCTGTCCATATCAAAACGTCTGTCCATATCAAAACGTCTGTCCATATCAAAACGTCTGTCCAGAGACATAGACATGGAGAGTGTCACGACTTCCTTGTTCTGTTCTGGCGGCGTTCGGTGGTCGACGTCACCGGCTTTCTAGCCGCTACCGATCCATGTTTCATTTTTCATTTTCTTTTGTCTGTTTACACACCTGGTTCCAATCTCATAATTATGTTTCTTATTTAACCCTGTGTTTTCCCTTTCTGTTTTGTGCGTGATTGTCTTTTGTGTATTCCGGTGTTTTGGATTTTGTGTCCTGTTTTGTAACGGGATTTTGTTACATGTTTGGATTGAGTAAATCAGTGTTTTTACTCTTACCTGTGTCCTGCACCTGACTCCTTCGCTATCTTCTAGAGAGAGAGAGAGAGAGAGAGAGAGAGAGAGAGAGAGAGAGAGAGAGAGAGACAGAGAGAGAGAGAGACAGAGAGAGCGAGAGAGACAGAGATCAAGAGAAATGGAGACAGACAGACAGAGAGAGCGAGAGAGACAGAGAGCAAGAGAAATGGAGACAGACAGACAGAGAGAGCGAGAGAGACAGAGAGCAAGAGAAATGGAGACAGACAGACAGACACACAGACAGACAGACCGAGATTAAACGAGAGAGAGAGAGAGAGAGAGAGATAATGAGATGTTGTGAAAGAGGGATGGCCTGCTAAACTCACTAAACAGCTGGCAGGAATACAAGGGAATGTAAATACATGATTATATTTAAATACAGGTCAGTGAATCAGAGGAGAGGAGTGTCTAAAAGGAGAATATTGACTGCGTCCCAAATGGCTCTCCATATAGTGCACTCCTTTTGACCAGTGCCCATAGGTCACCCCTGGTTCGAGCCCAGATTGGGGTGAGGAGAGGGACCGAAGCAATACTGTTACACACACAACATCAAATCTCCAGAATGAACCAGAACTGTGTTGATATATGAGGTTATTGTAATAGCTAAAGGCACTGGATTGAAACTACAGCCCAAGCGTACATACACGTGCCACACACGTGCTGACATGCACACGTTAGGAAAATGGGTGTGACCGGAGTAATTGTTTCGCACCGATTATGTCACAACACAGTAAAACACAAATTGCATATGCAATTACATATAATATGAATTTGATGATGTCACCTCTTCCATCCAGCCAATACAACAGAAAACAGAATCATTAAAACAAAACTGCTTACACAATCACCACGGTAAGAGTTTTTGGACAGAGCTTTTGCTCCTTTGTCGAATGGCAGAAAACTGTAATTGAAGCATTTTATAATTCAACGACCACGTTTTTCTAGTTAAGTTTACGCAACCACAAGGAAGGAGTTCACCACTGTGCACAAACTACTCTGCCAGTAGTGACAGCATTGGAGTCTTTATAAGGTTCATCACCAGAAGAAAAACAAAACATTTTTATAGTTACACATTAAAGACAATTTAAACAGCCATTTGCCTTCTAGTGTGCCCAGGATCACTTCACAGTGGTATACACACACACACACACACACACACCCACACACACACACATGGTAACATGAGCAGTCAGCAGAACCCTATGACAAATGTCTACCATCATCCCTCCCATAACAGACAGAACAAAGACATCTGAGGTGTGCGTGCATGCGTGAGTTCAGGTCAAACCTATGGTCAACATCAGTGGTGTGAGGAATAGCACTTAATGCTCAATGTGGTAACACACCACATTAGGTTGAACAGATACCATGACGTTTGGAGACGTCTTCACCTGCATGATAGATACTTGGTCTTGAGAGGGTCAACTTCATTAGAAAAAGTTACACAGATACCATGTAGGCTACTATTGTTGTGAGTAGCTGCTGCATCAGCCACAGCTACTGGGGATCTTAATAAACTAAACCAAACCAAGAAACTAGGCCTGTTTCTATCTATCTAGCTCTGACTAGGATGAGAGTCGATCAGTGAGTCGGATATCAGAGAACGAACAAGGCCAAGACGACCATCTGAGTCAGTGTTGATCAAAAAACACATGAAGCTCATTGATCCGACAGACACAGCTCTTTTTATCCAGCAGGGATAATATGCCTTTTGTTCAAATCGTGATTATGGAACTGGAATGTGTGTATATATAGCTTCCACTGTTGCTGTTTCCAGTGTTGGGGACGCTACTCTGAAAATATAGTCTACCAAGCACTTCACATTAGAAGAAGTTAAGTACCCAATTGTCATACTTCAGTAAAAGTAAAGTTACCTGAAAATTAAAGATACTCAAGTAAAAGTAAAGATACCTTAAATGTAAAGATACACAAGTAAAAGTAAAGATACCTTAAATGTAAAGATACACAAGTAAAAGTAAAGATACCTTAAATGTAAAGATACACAAGTAAAAGTAAAGATACCTTAAATGTCAAGATACTCAAGTAAAAGTAAAGATACCTTAAATGTAAAGATACTCAAGTAAAAGTGAAGATACCTTAAATGTAAAGATACTCAAGTAAAAGTAAAGATACCTTAAATGTAAAGATACACAAGTAAAAGTAAAGATACCTTAAATGTAAAGATACACAAGTAAAAGTAAAGATACCTTAAAAGTAAAGATACACAAGTAAATGTAAAGATACCTTAAAAGTAAAGATACACAAGTAAAAGTAAAGATACCTTAAAAGTAAAGATACACAAGTAAAAGTAAAGATACCTTAAAAGTAAAGATACACAAGTAAAAGTAAAGATACCTTAAAAGTAAAGATACACAAGTAAAAGTAAAGATACCTTAAAAGTAAAGATACACAAGTAAAAGTGAGTCAGCCAGTAAAATACTACTTGAGTAAAAGTCTAGAGGTTTTTGGTTTTAAATATACTTAAGTATCAAAAGTAAATGTAATTGCTAAAATGTACTTAAGTATCAAAAGTAAAAGTAAATTAAAAAGTAAATTAAATTCCTTATATTAAGCAAACCAGACAGCATAATTTTTTTAACGGATAGCCAGGGGCACGCTCCAAAACTCAGACATCCTTTACAAACAAAGCATTTGTGTTTAGTGAGGCAGTAGGGATGACCATGGATGTTCTCTTTGATACTGTAAGTGTGTGAATTCAACCATTATCCTGTTCTGCTAGGCATTCAAAATGTAACAAGTACTTTTGGCTTTCAGGGAAAATGTATGGAGTAAAAAGTACATTCTTTTCTTTGGGAACGTAGTAAAGTTAAAGTAGAAGTAAAAAAGTAAAAAATATAAATAGTAAGGTACAGATAACCCCAAAACACTACTTAAGTAGTACTTTAATGTATTTTTACTTAAGTACTTTACACCACTGCAATGAATCATTTCCTGAACTGACTGGATTCGAATGGAATTAACCCCAAACGCTGACACTAACTGACCTCAAATACTATAAATGTGATGTCAACCATTTCACAGTTTACAGTAGCACTGCATTGCCCACATTTCCAAAATCTTTGCCCTGTCTGTGCAGCCGAGAGATTCTAGAGTGCTGGTCATGAGAATAGAATGCTGGGTGTAGGAGTGGGCTGATGTCAGTGTGTAGAGCAGGGCAGCTTGAGGTCATTGGCCAGGGGAGGGGCGAAGGGGATAGGGGGAAGAGGGGATATGGACACTGGATGAGAGAGTGACCCCCCCCCCCCCCCACACACACACACACACATCAAATTACAGCAAATATTCCACGTGTTAATCCCTGTACAGGGGGAAACATGGCAAGTGGACGTCAATCAATGGATCATTTTCATTAGGGAAACATCAGAGGCGGAGCTCACGATTGAGGCCACCAAACAAATCATGAACGAAAGTGGAAGACATTTTGGCTGTGCGCCAGGGGGGCAGCCAGGCCGCCAGGCCGCCAGGCCCCAGTGAACAGGACATTCTAGTCAGAACTGGGGGAGCGACCTCATTCTCCAAATAAAAGCCTGTTTACATAACACCTCGTTCACCCTATGATAGCAGGCAGACAGGAAGAGAGGAGAGGAGAGAGAAGAGGAGAGAGGAGAGTAGAGCAGAGAGCTCCCAGAGGACCAGTGCCACCAGCGTTTCCTCTTAGTCATACAGAGAAGGATACAAGGACAGAGAGGAGAGGAGAGGAGAGGAGAGGAGAGGAAAAGAGAGGAGAGGAGAGGAGAGGAAAAGAGAGGAGAGGAGAGGAGAGGAGAGGAGGAGAGGAGAGGAGAGGAGAGGAGAGGAGAGGAGAGGAGAGGAGAGGAGAGGAGAGGAGAGGAGAGGAGAGGAGAGGAGAGGAGAGGAGAGGAGAGGAGAGGAGAGGAGAGGAGAGGAGAGGAGAGGAGAGGAGAGGAGAGAGGAGAGGAGAGCAGAGAGCTCCCAGAGGACCAGTGCCACCAGCGTTTCCTCTTTAGTCATACCAGAGAAGGATACAAGGACAGAGAGGAGAGCAGAGAGGAGAGAGGAGAGGAGAGAGGAGAGGAGAGCAAAGAGCTCCCAGAGGACCAGTGCCACCAGTGTTTCCTCTTTAGTCATACAGAGAAGGATACAAGGACAGAGAGGAGAGCAGAGAGTAGAGGAGGAGAGGAGAGAGGAGAGCAGAGAGCTCCCAGAGGACCAGTGGCCACCAGCCTTTCCTCTTTAGTCATACCAGAGAAGGATACAAGGACAGAGAGGAGAGGAGAGAGGAGAGGAGAGAGGAGAGAGGAGAGGAGAGAGGAGAGGAGAGAGGAGAGGAGAGGAGAGAAGAGAGCTCCCAGAGGACTCCTCAGTAACTACGGAGGACTGATCGAGAATGGGGGGGGGGAAGAAAAAAGCCCCCTCTGGAAGAGACTACAACACTGTACCTAGGAGGATAGAGGGAGGGAAGCGTTAACATCACAGACTAAGCTGGAAAGAACTGGGGACTATTACAAGGGGGGTAGAGGAGTATTAGGAGATGGAGAGTACACTATAAAAAAATAGCGCTGTTTTTCCGGAAACTTACTGGCAGCCAGTTACTATAAAAACAAGTACAGACTGTTGCCTTAATTTCCATAGAAACTTTGGTTTAACAGAACATTACTGTAAAGGATCACAAACCCAGCAAATGGAGGCCTGTGAAGTCCTGCACCTCAGGGACGTCTGCTTGAAGAACATCACAGTCATTCAGACCTGGGTCAAATATATACAGTACGTCTGTCCAATACTTTCAAAAACTTGAGCTATGGTTGAGTCATAAACATATCATTCAATTTAGTTCATCAAATGATGATTTAGTTCACTTGGTACAATGGAACCAATGGAGTAGTTTTAACAGTTCAAACTACATTCCACATATAGCACTCCTCAAACACTTTCAAATATTTGAGCTGCGCTTGATCTAGTTTCCAAGCTATATCAAGCTCAAATCATTTCTAACACTTGGCCTGTACTTGATGTCGTTCACCTTGTACAATGGAATCAACGGAATAGTGCCCAAAGTGCAAACTCCAAGCTACTGTAAATCAAGCACCCCTCAAATAATTTCAAGTATTGGACATATGCATTGTATCTGGCCCAGGTCTGCACTCATTTGGAGTGTCTTCCATGTATGTAATGTATGTGATGCAGGTTGAAACACGCTGGAGATCTGGTGTTTTCTGTGTATCCGTTTGCAGTTTAACGAACAGTTGGGGAGCCCCGACAAATTCGCTGTGATTTGAGTTACGCCGACGCGTACGTACGTACGCGCACACACGCATGCACACACACACACACACATTTCAGTTATGCCCATGAAGTCTAGACTGGTTTCGTAGCGGTATATTGTTGAGAGGGTTTGGTGGTAATAACATTTCCACTGACTCTCTAAACTACACTAACTGCTGCCCTGCAACTGACCGGTTCAATGGTTTAAATACACAGTGATCACTATCAAGCACGGATTTACAACATCAACACAATACAAAGACAGGATTAGTGTTGACTCTGTCAGGTCTTAACCAGCAGCTCTACAAAATACACACATGATAAACAGAGAGAGACAGAGAGAGAGAGAGAGAGAGAGAGAGAGAGGAGAAGAGAATATCTGGCATCAACATAGGCTTATCTAACAACTTCTCCACACCAGAATTCTGAGAAAAACTGTCATTGTCCCTGTTTCGAAATCAGATATTTCCTTTTCAAACATAAACTCAGACCATGAAGTTTGCTTTTACAAGGAAAAAGAGACAGAACGTTCCTCAAAGTGCCTGTATGTGAAAACCACAATAGTCATTTTGTGCTCCATAATCTCTCAGAATGCTATTTCGTTTGTGTTATTGTGACATTCTACGGCATGGCAGTGTGCATAATACAGCATGATGTCAGTAATGTGATGCTTGCAACATATCCATGTACATTGATTCTACTGTGTTTTAAGGTGCATCTACACATTTATCATTACTAGAAGTAGGCAATCCTAATATGTGATCATTTTGGTTACTACAAAACATCATGTCTCCCATACATACATCATCCAATCAATAGGTGGGTAGATCCACAATTCTAGAATAAGTCTACCCATCAAATTGCCAATGTGAGAGGTTCTAAAGCACATTCTACTCATTCTATTTATATGTGTAGACGTGTACCATCAGTACCATAGAGTCCTGTACCGATTCTGTTAAGCAGGAGAGAGCTCAGCTTGGACCCCATTGGTCACACTCTGGTACCCATGGAACCTCCCAGCTGGCACTCGCTGCTGATTCGCCATGATTACATCCATTTGCCTCACAGAAAGAAATGTATGTAGCCTACTGTGTTTGTTTAAAACAAATGAAATCTCCTGGCTAATGATACAATTAAATCTACTGATGATGAAAATGTGATTCGTATATCGCTGGTTCCATACTCTCAGAGTGAAGTTTCGTCTAGGTACAGATCTAGGATCAGCTTCCACTCCCCCAATTCTAACGTTAACCATTAGTGGAGAAAATCTTAAACCGACCAAAGATCAGCAACTAGGGTCAACTTCACCCTATTACTCCTCCCTCATAGTGAAGTTCGGTAGTCCGTCTGTCTGCCCAATGAACACACTCATGACCACGGAGGACAGAGGCTTGTCTGTCTGACAACTAGGTCAGGGCACAGCCACACAGATGTCACTGCCGCACAGCCATTGGCCAATTTCAAAAGGACATGATTGGCCGGAAATATGATCACATGACTCAACAGACGCCATTTTGGCTCTCGATGACAGCCAGTATCATTTTGGAATCGAAAGATAGTGAACCAATAGAATTAGAGGTAGATAAAAAAACATGAATGGATGGATGAACGAACAAATAAACAAACAAACAAACAAAAACACGTAAAAGAATAAGGACCGTCTCAGCATGTGTCCTACCTGGGGGCAGTCTTTGATGTAGTGGCCCTTGTTGAAGCAGAGGTGGCACAGGTAGTTGGGCGGGGGTCTCTTACTTGGCTTGCGGGACTCTGAGGAGAGGGAAAGGTCGGAGAAGTGGTCTGTCAGGGTGTTGAGTCCATCAACGATGTTGTTGAGTGAGCCGTATGGCGAGACATTCTTATACACGCTGTTATTCAACGCCTGGAACAGGGAGAGATGAGAAAACACAGTTGGAAAATTACCCAGGGAAAAAACACAGTTGGAATATTACCCAGGGAAAAAACACAGTTGGGAAATTACCCAGGGAAAAAACATAGTTGGAATATGACACAGGGTAAAGACACAGTTGGAATATGACACAGGGTAAAAACATGTATTTCTTGTGGAAACTTGAAGGAATTTGAAAGAATTTGAACTCCCTCATTGCTTTTGTGGCAGAGCACCGAGCTTTATGGGTATATTTTACAAGAAAAGCACCTGCAACCCCCCTCTATCATGCTTACAGACTAGTTCGATAAATCATACCACTAATGAAACAATAACACATACAAAAACTGCTATAGATTATTTTGCGTTTGATATGCTGTTGAGTTTAATCACCAATTTCCGTTGACTGTCCTACGCCCTTCTTTTCTCTTACGCAGAAAAAAAAAGATCTTCGATCATTTCTCTCATTAAATTCAGCACATCTGGCGCTCGGCCCAGCTGTAACTTATGAACTGGAAAAGTACTGGGGATGTCAAGAGAGACACACAGAGAGAGACAGAGAGAGAGAGAGAGAGAGAGGGACAGCGAGAGAGAGAGACAGAGAGAGACAGAGAGAGAGAGAGAGAGAGAGAGAGACAGACAGAGAGAGACAGAGAGAGAGAGAGAGAGAGAGAGAGAGAGAGAGAGAGACAGAGAGAGAGAGGGAGAGAGAGAGAGAGAGAGACAGAGACAGAGAGAGAGAGAGAGGGACAGAGAGAGAGAGAGAGAGAGAGAGGGACAGAGAGAGAGAGAGAGACAGAGAGAGACAGAGAGAGAGAGAGAGAGAGAGAGATACAGAGAGAGAGAGAGAGAGAGAGAGAGAGAGGCATGTGCATAGCCTGGTCCCAGATCTGTTTGTGCTGTCTTATGTGACAATGGCTATATAGGAGTTGGCAAGACACACAAACAGATCTGGAAGTGCCAGCCAGTGTTGAGTGAGATTGGTATGATCCAGTGTGTCTGCTAAATGCACTCTGAATGTAAATGTTCCATGAGCAAAGTGAAGGAGAAGGACAGAATTACTTTTTAAAACCATTT
Source organism: Oncorhynchus kisutch (assembly GCF_002021735.2). NCBI lineage: Eukaryota > Metazoa > Chordata > Actinopteri > Salmoniformes > Salmonidae > Oncorhynchus > Oncorhynchus kisutch. The sequence continues at coordinate 79,281,933 of NC_034177.2, read as the reverse complement.
TCATTCACTATTTCCTCTATTTGAAATACAGTCAACAAATCAGGTATGTTGGTTCAACCTCTGGTTGTGGTGAGGGACAGGGCTTTTCCCTGAATGTGACAATGACCCCAGTAATAGGGCCCAACGTTTTTCTCAAGAAAAACTCCTGGTCCTAGTTACGATGTACACTGTATAGCCCAAACAGTCTACAAACTGAGACAAGGCAGAAATCCAAGCTATAGGCTAACAATGTCAGAGTAATGGAAAGTTACTGTGGTCTCTGTGAATGATACCTCTCCTTGGGACACATCCATGCTTAGGGAATGTATGTTATTGTTGATGTCTAATGTTGCATAGCGCTGAAATCTTACACTTGGCAACACAGTGTAGTAAAGGACGGTCGAAGCCTTTACCTAACCAACCCTGGAGGCAGCTCAACTCTAACCAGCTCCAGCTCCAGCTCCAGCCCCTGTGTGTCTGTGTGTGTCTGTGTGTGTCTGTGTGTGTGTGTGTGTCTGTGTGTGTGTGTGTGTGTCTGTGTCTGTGTCTGTATCTGTGTGTGTGTGTGTGTGTGTGTGTGTGCGTACGTGTTCATTTACTAGATTCTACCCTGGATAAATCAAATATACGCTTTCTTTCTGTTTTCCATGGCTTTTCATCTGTCATTAATTTGATCCACTGGGCCAAACCCTGCTATACAGTAGAGCTGGGACGATAAACCAAAAATGATCCACACCGAGCATACCAATCAATTATCGCAGGCATTTTGCTGATATCGGTCATTATGATATGTAGCCTGTACTAGAGAAATGTGATGTTTGAAATGAAATAAGTTTGGTAATATGGGTGAATGTTAATGGGGACAATTGATAGCTACAACAATCAAACTAGCAGTAGTAGTTTAAAGGATAATAAAACAAAACTCTGTTCCCCATTAATGTTTTTAACTTTCCACTTTTCGTTATCGCATCAATTCAGGCAATTTATCACAATATGGATTTTTGCCCATATCGCCCAGCTCTACTATAGACTCAGAATACTATAGATAGTGTACATTTTCTATACGTCTTTCTGTGCCTAGGGCTGTTGCGCTGACCATATTACCGCCACACCGGCCTTCACATGTCATGAAGGCAGTCAAATTCCACATGTTTAGTCACGGTAATTAGGCTTCTCCAAGCTCTGATGCTGCTGCTGGTCATTAGTAGCCTACCAAACTTGATAACTGCCTGGTACTCAGCCCTCTATTGCCCTTCTAATCACTCTGACATCAATGCAAATGTAATCGAAAATCTAATCAAACACTTCATGAGAGCCCATGAGCTCATGTTGCGCAACATTTCTATAGGTTATGTAATTGCGGAAGAAAACAGAGTGATGTCCACTAATAAAAAGAGGAGGATCCCATCAGCTTTCTATAGGCTAGGCCTACTATATTTATTACTCAACTTTCCTAATATTAAGCACATTGTTTCTCTTTACGACAGAAGTATAGCCTACCTGGCTGACATGAAAATAAACCACAGGGAAAAGCGTCTTCCATTCACTATTTTTAAGCAATAAGGCCCGAGGGGGTGTGGTATATGGCCAATATACCATGTCTAAGGGCTGTTCTGAAGCCCGACACAAGGTGAAGTGCCTGGATACAGCCCTAAGCCATGGTATATTGGCCATATATCACAAACCCCCGAAGTGTCTTATTGCTATTATAAAATGGTTACAAATGTAATTAGAGCAGTAAAAAAATAAGTGTTTCGTCATACCCGCGTATACGGTCTGATATACCACGGCTGTCAGCCAATCAGCATTCAGGGCTCGAACCACCCAGTTAATAATGCATAGATGACATGTATTTTTTCTGCTGCCCCTGTTTCGATACAGGTGCATGATAATTGGTCCATTCTAAATCAAAACAAATGTCACACATATATTATTTAGTATATGTAAAGACAAGATTAAATCAAGAATAGTCTGACAGGTGACAATATTAGCATATCACTTGTGAATGACATATTATCAATGATGAATGATGCCCAGCACTTGTTTGAATCATAGTCGAACACCTCATGTAGCCTAGCCCATAGGCCTATATGTTGGTATAAGGCTTGTATCACACCTCATGTAGCCTAGCCCATAGGCCTATATGTTGGTATAAGGCTTGTATCACACCTCATGTAGCCTAGCCCATAGGCCTATATGTTTGTATAAGGCTTGTATCACACCTCATGTACCCTAGCCCATAGGCCTATATGTTGGTATAAGGCTTGTATCACACCTCATGTAGTCTAGCCCTCATGTAGCCCTCATGTAGTCTAGCCCTCATGTAGCCTAGCACTCATGTAGCCCTCATGTAGTCTAGCCCTCATGTAGCCCTCATGTAGTCTAGCCCTCATGTAGCCTAGCACTCATGTAGCCCTCATGTAGCCCTCATGTAGCCTAGCCCTCATGTAGCCCTCATGTAGTCTAGCCCTCATGTAGCCCTCATGTAGTCTAGCCCTCATGTAGCCTAGCACTCATGTAGCCCTCATGTAGCCTAGCCCATATGTTTTAATAAGGTCTTTATCACAAACATCTTAAAATGAAGCACATGAATCCACACTACAAGAGGTGTAGAGCCTAACTGGCAGACATAAACAGTACATGAGATTCAAGTTTGGGGAAGATCATTTTCACCATAAAAATGCAGCTTTATAATAAAAGCATTACATGCATCATTTCGTTTGAGGTCACTTTCGATATTGGTGTTTCTGCTAATGGAACATTTGCGCTTATAGCCCACTACCATGTGTGCATTGCTGCGCTTATAATGTGAAGAAATAGCCTAATAGTTTATCAACATTTTAAGCTAAATGTTCTGATCTGTTGCGTCAGCCTCATTGTGTGAAAAAGTTTTTGTTGATGCTAGTGGTTGTATTTATTTGGGATCTATTGCATCCCACAACTGTCCCAGACTATGTTTGGATTATTTATTTCTCGCACAGAATAGAATAAATCGCCCTTTGTACTATGGGGGGATAGTAGATTGACATAGGCTAGTGATTTTGCTGTTCATTAGGCCTCCTCATCTTGTTGGCTGATGAAAAGTAAATGTGGACAGTTCTTCCAATATCTTCAATATGCGCCTCAGAATTGGATAAGGACGCGCGGAGTTGCGTCCCCAATGTGTCTGTCTTCACTTGTTGCCTGTGAGAAAGAACCGATCACGTGACGGAGAGCTGTGTGAGTGAGAGCCTTGTGAGCAGCACACTCAGGGAGAGGGCACAACGCAGCACTCCGGGCCAAAAAGGCATGGATCTTTTTAGGGTACATTACGGCCACAAAGCGGATGCGGCTGTGAAATTTGAGACATTATCAAATTGTGAATGAGAGACTATTGGAGTGTGAACAGCCTGCTCAAAAAACAAAGCAGAGCTCATGCCTTTCAAGCTACTTTTTTCAAATCATCATTAGAGTCTCACCATGCAGCCCTACAATGTATTAAAAATCTAAACATATAGTCCACCGTTTGTAGAACAACTAAAGTTACATTAATAACTTTAAATTAAGCATATAGGAGTACCTATTTCTACGTTAAGAGCTCAACCCAGAAAAACTTTGTTCAATTGTATTCTTCATACAATAAAATATCAAATAATGTCACAGAATTATAAGCAAATCTTGTCTGCTAAATGAATTAGTGTTTGGCATAGCCACATCAGGACAACTCAGAGTCTGCTATTATTTTCTTCTGAAATAGGCTAAATTTTCATCGTATCATGTTCCTTTAGATGTGTCCAAAATAAATCATGGATTTATTGATAAGGTGTAGGCTATATTACATGGATTCATTAGACTTTTTAAAGTGGCTTGTAGGCTGTGTGGAAGCCAGGAGATGCTAAATGTGTTTATGTTAATTAACGGTCTATGACTGTGAGGCGACAGATATTTGCTTGACAATCACCAGCTGACGAAATGTTGTGACCGCCACAGCCCTATCTGTGCCCCGATATCAAATCAATATAAGGTAAACCATACAGTACATCAACCACTATATAAAGTCATCATGACCTATAAAGTCATAGAGCCCCTCGTAGAGCACCTCTCTCACCCTAGGCTGTAAATCCAGCTGTCTTCCCAAAGGAAAGAGACTTCACAGACAACTGCTAATGGTGCGTGTGTTTGTGTGTGTGCGTGCGTGCATGCCTTCATGCATACATGCACACAAGTACACGTGTGTGGGTTTGTGTGTTTGGGCACATACTGTACATGTCCCTGAGTAGTTACATTACCAAATAGCAACTCCAAACATAACGTCTCTGTTAGGTGGTGTCTCTGTTAGGTGGTGTCTCTGTTAGGTGGTGTCTCTGTTAGGTGGTGTCTCGAATGGCATCCTATTCACTCTATAATGCAGTACTTTTGAACAGAGCTCATTTTAGGCAAGAACGATTTTGCACACAACCATTGACTTAATTTAATCTGATTATCTACTCTATTTCTCCAATACAAATACAGCCGAAGTGGGAAGTTTACATACACTTAGGTTGGAGTCATTAAAACTTGTTTCTCAACCACTCCACAAATTTCTTGTTAACAAACTATAGTTTTGGCAAGTCGGTTAGGACATCTACTTTGTGCATGACACAAGGAATTTTTCCAACAATTGTTTACAGACAGATTATTTCACTTATAATTCACTGTATCACAATTCCAGTGGGTCAGAATTTACATACACTAAGGTTGACTGTGCCTTTAAACAGCTTGGAAAATTTCAGAAAATGATGACATGGCTTTAGAAGCTTCTGATAGGAGAATTGACATAATTTGAGTCAATTGGAGGTGTACCTGTGGATGTATTTCAAGGCCTATACCTTCAGTGCCTCTTTGCTTGATATCATGGGAAAATCATAAGAAATCAGCCAAGACCTCAGAAAATAATTGTGGACCTCGACAAGTCTGATTCATCCTTGGGAGCAATTTCCAAACGCCTGAAGGTACGACGTTCATCTGTACAAACAATAGTACGTACACAAGTATAAACACCATGGGACCACGCAGCCGTCATACCGCTCAGGAAGGAGACGCGTTCTGTCTCCTAGAGATGAACGTACTTTGGCACGAAAAGTGCAAATCAATCCCAGAACATCAGCAAAGGACATTGTGAAGATGCTGGAGGAAACAGGTACAAAAGTATTTATATCCACAGTAAAACGAGTCCTACATCGACATTACGTGGAAGGCCGCTCAGCAAGGAAGAAGCCACTGCCCCAAAACCACCATAAAAAAGCCAGACTACGGTTTGTAACTGCACATGGGGACAAAGGTCGTACTTTTTGGAGAAATGTCCTCTGGTCTGATGAAACAAAAATAGAACGGTTTAGCCATAATGACCACCGTTATGTTTGGAGGAAAAGGGGGAGGCTTGCAAGCCGAAGAACACCATCCCAACCGTGACGCACATGGGTGGCAGCATCGTGTTGTGGGGCTGCTTTGCTGCAGGAGGGATTGGTGCACTTCCCAAAATAGATGGCATCATGAGGAACGAAAATGATGTGGATATATTGAAGCAACATCTCAAGACATCAGTTAAAGCTTGGTCGCAAATGGGTCTTCCAAATGGACAATGACCCCAAGCATACTTTCAAAGTTGAGGCAAAATGGCTTAAGGACAACAAAGTCAAGATATTGGAGTGGCCATCACAAAGCCCTGACCTCAATACCATAGAAAATGTGTGGGCAGAACTGAAAAAGTGTGTGCGAGCAAGGAGGCCTACAAACCTGACTCAGTTACACCAGCTCTGTCAGGAGGAATGGGCCAAAATTCGCCCAACTTATTGTGGGAAGCTTGTGGGAGGCTACCTGAAATGTTTTACACACGTTAAACAATTTCAAGGCAATGCTACCAAATACTAATTGAGTGTATGTAAACTTCTAACCCACTGGGAATGTGATGAAAGAAATAAAAGATGAAATAAATCATTCTCTCTACTATTATTCTGACATTTCACATTCTTAAAATAAAGTTGTGATCCTAACTGACCTAAGACAGGACATTTTTACTAGGATTAAATGTCAGAAATTGTGAAAAACTGAGTTTAAATGTATTTGGCTAAGATGTATGTAAACTTCAGACTTCAACTGTAGGTTAAAGGGGCAATCAGCAGTTGCTACATCCACTGTTGGACTTACCGACATAATAAATTAATGATATGTACCCATTGATTCTTGGAAAATAGAACTTATAAATGTCTCATGAGCTTAGTTGAACTGTCATACTCCATCAGAACCCAAAAGAGAAGCTTGCTTTATGTCAATGTTTGTAAACATTGACAAGTAAATAAAAAACAAACACCATATAGCCTCAAAACATTGCTCAAAACATCATTTTGATATCATGGATGGTCTGTACTCATATAGTTCTGTCTATGATTTGAGAGTGGTTTCATTTCTCCAGCCCCACCCCTCAGCTTTTTACCGAAACATGGTCAGGTAGTTTCTATTGTTATTATCTCAATACTGGTGATTGCCGCTTTAAGTTATTAGAGTTGACTACCACTGGATTGCAAGCAAGGAGATCAGGAGCAATACGGTCTCCTGTGCAATATTCAATATTGAGCAGATTCACTAGCCTGGAATCCAGGCCAGATTTGTGCCAATATTCCACTCCTTGCCACTCTGTGGCATATTCCTTATGGAAAAACCCCATGAATTTCACATGTGAGCACAAGTGAATTGTTCCAAAAACAAGTGTTCATGTGATCACATTTGATCTTACAGTACCTGAAGTTAATGTGATAGCATGTGACAGCATATAAAGCAATATGTGATAACATGAAACTACACATGTGAACACGTGATCACATGTGAAGTGTTCTAAAAACACGTTTTTAACATCATTTCTCATTTGAAATCTCACGTGAAATCATGTGATTTTCCACATGAAATCATGTAGTTTTTCTGTAAGGGGTGACAAAATAAATTGAAATACATATTTCATATAGATATAAAAGAAATACTGCCCGCCTCTGTTCACAACCACTTTAACCACACATTTTCCTCACAACAAAACCCCTTTATTTATTTCCACATTTTGATTTGATGAGACAACATCACGTCATCGATGACAAAAACATACACATGACTTATTCCAACAGATCAAGTCTCAGGAGTGGGTTGTTGTACTCTCAGCTCTCAAAAAGTTGCTGGTTCGATGTGCCCTTGAGCAAAGCACAACAAATGAATAATTATCAGCTCCAATTGTCAGCGCATAAAAAGCTGGGCTTCCCTACTTTACTTGTAACATTACTGTCCTTTACTTTCCTTGAAAAACATCCTCAAACTTTGTTGCGCTCCTCAGAATTTCCTTGAATTACTGCTAGGGAAGAGTGGGGGAAATTGTTGAATCAACGTTGTTTCCAAATCATTTCAACCTAAAAATGTAATGCGATGACATTGAATTAATGTGAAAAACATATTGGATTTGCAAAAAGTCATCAACTTAAGGGAATTTCCTCTTTTTTAACCTAAATTCAATGACAGGGTGACATTTTTGGTTGTTTCAAAGTTGAATTCACATTAGTTGACCACTCAACCAAATGTAAATCAATACCAGACATTGAACTAATGTCTGTGCCAAGTGGGTATTAATAAGGAGAGACCGGGGGAAGTTGTAATATATTTTATCTTTGTATCTATTAGAGACCTGTTTGGGTTAGTGATCAGTAGTAGAGCAGCTCTCTAGTCAACCTGTTTGGGTTAGTGATCAGTAGTAGAGCAGCTCTCTAGTCAACCTGTTTGGGTTAGTGATCAGTAGTAGAGTGGCTCTCTAGTCAACCTGTTTGGGTTAGTGATCAGTAGTAGAGTGGCTCTCTAGTCAACCTGTTTGGGTTAGTGATCAGTAGTAGAGTGGCTCTCTAGTCAACCTGTTTGGGTTAGTGATCAGTAGTAGAGTGGCTCTCTAGTCAACCTGTTTGGGTTAGTGATCAGTAGTAGAGTGGCTCTCTAGTCAACCTGTTTGGGTTAGTGATCAGTAGTAGAGTGGCTCTCTAGTCAACCTGTTTGGGTTAGTGATCAGTAGTAGAGTGGCTCTCTAGTCAATCTGTTTGGGTTAGTGATCAGTAGTAGAGTGGCTCTCTAGTCAACCTGTTTGGGTTAGTGATCAGTAGTAGAGTGGCTCTCTAGTCAACCTGTTTGGGTTAGTGATCAGTAGTAGAGTGGCTCTCTAGTCAACCTGTTTGGGTTAGTGATCAGTAGTAGAGTGGCTCTCTAGTCAACCTGTTTGGGTTAGTGATCAGTAGTAGAGTGGCTCTCTAGTCAACCTGTTTGGGTTAGTGATCAGTAGTAGAGTGGCTCTCTAGTCAACCTGTTTGGGTTAGTGATCAGTAGTAGAGTGGCTCTCTAGTCAACCTGTTTGGGTTAGTGATCAGTAGTAGAGTGGCTCTCTAGTCAACCTGTTTGGGTTAGTGATCAGTAGTAGAGTGGCTCTCTAGTCAACCTGTTTGGGTTAGTGATAATTTGTAGAGCAGCTCTCTATTGAACCTGTTTTGGTTAGTGATCAGTAGTAGAGTGGCTCTCTAGTCAACCTGTTTGGGTTAGTGATCAGTAGTAGAGTGGCTCTCTAGTCAACCTGTTTGGGTTAGTGATCAGTAGTAGAGTGGCTCTCTAGTCAACCTGTTTGGGTTAGTGATCAGTAGTAGAGTGGCTCTCTAGTCAACCTGTTTGGGTTAGTGATCAGTAGTAGAGTGGCTCTCTAGTCAACCTGTTTGGGTTAGTGATCAGTAGTAGAGTGGCTCTCTAGTCAACCTGTTTGGGTTAGTGATCAGTAGTAGAGTGGCTCTCTAGTCAACCTGTTTGGGTTAGTGATCAGTAGTAGAGTGGCTCTCTAGTCAACCTGTTTGGGTTAGTGATCAGTAGTAGAGTGGCTCTCTAGTCAACCTGTTTGGGTTAGTGATCAGTAGTAGAGTGGCTCTCTAGTCAACCTGTTTGGGTTAGTGATCAGTAGTAGAGTGGCTCTCTAGTCAACCTGTTTGGGTTAGTGATCATTTGTAGAGCAGCTCTCTATTGAACCTGTTTTGGTTAGTGATCAGTAGTAGATTGGCTCTCTAGTCAACCTGTTTGGGTTAGTGATCAGTAGTAGAGTGGCTCTCTAGTCAACCTGTTTGGGTTAGTGATCATTTGTAGAGCAGCTCTCTATTGAACCTGTTTTGGTTAGTGATCAGTAGTAGAGTGGCTCTCTAGTCAACCTGTTTGGGTTAGTGATCAGTAGTAGAGTGGCTCTCTAGTCAACCTGTTTGGGTTAGTGATCAGTAGTAGAGTGGCTCTCTAGTCAACCTGTTTGGGTTAGTGATCAGTAGTAGAGTGGCTCTCTAGTCAACCTGTTTGGGTTAGTGATCAGTAGTAGAGTGGCTCTCTAGTCAACCTGTTTGGGTTAGTGATCAGTAGTAGAGTGGCTCTCTAGTCAACCTGTTTGGGTTAGTGATCAGTAGTAGAGTGGCTCTCTAGTCAACCTGTTTGGGTTAGTGATCAGTAGTAGAGTGGCTCTCTAGTCAACCTGTTGGGTTAGTGATCAGTAGTAGAGCAGCTCTCTATTCAACCTGTTGGGTTAGTGATCAGTAGTAGAGCAGCTCTCTATTCAACCTGTTGGGTTAATGATCAGTAGTAGAGCAGCTCTCTATTCAACCTGTTGGGTTAGTGATCAGTAGTAGAGCAGCTCTCTATTCAACCTGTTTGGGTTAGTGATCAGTAGTAGAGCAGCTCTCTATTCAACCTGTTGGGTTAGTGATCAGTAGTAGAGCAGCTCTCTTTCAACCTGTTGGGTTAGTGATCAGTAGTAGAGCAGCTCTCCATTCAACCTGTTGGGTTAGTGATCAGTAGTAGAGCAGCTCTCTATTCAACCTGTTGGGTTAGTGATCAGTAGTAGAGCAGCTCTCTATTCAACCTGTTGGGTTAGTGATCAGTAGTAGAGCAGCTCTCTATTCAACCTGTTTGGGTTAGTGATCAGTAGTAGAGCAGCTCTCTATTCAACCTGTTGGGTTAGTGATCAGTAGTAGAGCAGCTCTCTATTCAACCTGTTGGGTTAGTGATCAGTAGTATAGCAGCTCTCTATTCAACCTGTTGGGTTAGTAATCAGTAGTAGAGCAGCTGTCTATTCAACCTGTTGGGTTAGTGATCCGTTGTAGAGCAGCTCTCTATTCAACCTGTTGGGTTAGTGATCAGTAGTAGAGTGGCTCTCTATTCAACCTGTTTGGGTTAGTGATCAGTAGTAGAGCAGCTCTCTATTCAACCTGTTGGGTTAGTGATCAGTAGTAGAGCAGCTCTCTATTCAACCTGTTGGGTTAGTGATCCGTAGTAGAGCAGCTCTCTATTCAACCTGTTGGGTTAGTGATCAGTAGTAGAGCAGCTCTCTATTCAACCTGTTGGGTTAGTGATCAGTAGTAGAGCAGCTCTCTATTCAACCTGTTGGGTTAGTGATCAGTAGTAGAGCAGCTCTCTATTCAACCTGTTGGGTTAGTGATCAGTAGTAGAGCAGCTCTCTATTCAACCTGTTGGGTTAGTGATCAGTAGTAGAGTGGCTCTCTAGTCAACCTGTTTGGGTTAGTGATCAGTAGTAGAGTGGCTCTCTAGTCAACCTGTTTGGGTTAGTGATCAGTAGTAGAGTGGCTCTCTAGTCAACCTGTTTGGGTTAGTGATCAGTAGTAGAGTGGCTCTCTAGTCAACCTGTTTGGGTTAGTGATCAGTAGTAGAGTGGCTCTCTAGTCAACCTGTTTGGGTTAGTGATCAGTAGTAGAGTGGCTCTCTAGTCAACCTGTTTGGGTTAGTGATCAGTAGTAGAGTGGCTCTCTAGTCAACCTGTTTGGGTTAGTGATCAGTAGTAGAGTGGCTCTCTAGTCAACCTGTTTGGGTTAGTGATCAGTAGTAGAGTGGCTCTCTAGTCAACCTGTTTGGGTTAGTGATCATTTGTAGAGCAGCTCTCTATTGAACCTGTTTTGGTTAGTGATCAGTAGTAGATTGGCTCTCTAGTCAACCTGTTTGGGTTAGTGATCAGTAGTAGAGTGGCTCTCTAGTCAACCTGTTTGGGTTAGTGATCATTTGTAGAGCAGCTCTCTATTGAACCTGTTTTGGTTAGTGATCAGTAGTAGAGTGGCTCTCTAGTCAACCTGTTTGGGTTAGTGATCAGTAGTAGAGTGGCTCTCTAGTCAACCTGTTTGGGTTAGTGATCAGTAGTAGAGTGGCTCTCTAGTCAACCTGTTTGGGTTAGTGATCAGTAGTAGAGTGGCTCTCTAGTCAACCTGTTTGGGTTAGTGATCAGTAGTAGAGTGGCTCTCTAGTCAACCTGTTTGGGTTAGTGATCAGTAGTAGAGTGGCTCTCTAGTCAACCTGTTTGGGTTAGTGATCAGTAGTAGAGTGGCTCTCTAGTCAACCTGTTTGGGTTAGTGATCAGTAGTAGAGTGGCTCTCTAGTCAACCTGTTGGGTTAGTGATCAGTAGTAGAGCAGCTCTCTATTCAACCTGTTGGGTTAGTGATCAGTAGTAGAGCAGCTCTCTATTCAACCTGTTGGGTTAATGATCAGTAGTAGAGCAGCTCTCTATTCAACCTGTTGGGTTAGTGATCAGTAGTAGAGCAGCTCTCTATTCAACCTGTTTGGGTTAGTGATCAGTAGTAGAGCAGCTCTCTATTCAACCTGTTGGGTTAGTGATCAGTAGTAGAGCAGCTCTCTTTCAACCTGTTGGGTTAGTGATCAGTAGTAGAGCAGCTCTCCATTCAACCTGTTGGGTTAGTGATCAGTAGTAGAGCAGCTCTCTATTCAACCTGTTGGGTTAGTGATCAGTAGTAGAGCAGCTCTCTATTCAACCTGTTGGGTTAGTGATCAGTAGTAGAGCAGCTCTCTATTCAACCTGTTTGGGTTAGTGATCAGTAGTAGAGCAGCTCTCTATTCAACCTGTTGGGTTAGTGATCAGTAGTAGAGCAGCTCTCTATTCAACCTGTTGGGTTAGTGATCAGTAGTATAGCAGCTCTCTATTCAACCTGTTGGGTTAGTAATCAGTAGTAGAGCAGCTGTCTATTCAACCTGTTGGGTTAGTGATCCGTTGTAGAGCAGCTCTCTATTCAACCTGTTGGGTTAGTGATCAGTAGTAGAGTGGCTCTCTATTCAACCTGTTTGGGTTAGTGATCAGTAGTAGAGCAGCTCTCTATTCAACCTGTTGGGTTAGTGATCAGTAGTAGAGCAGCTCTCTATTCAACCTGTTGGGTTAGTGATCCGTAGTAGAGCAGCTCTCTATTCAACCTGTTGGGTTAGTGATCAGTAGTAGAGCAGCTCTCTATTCAACCTGTTGGGTTAGTGATCAGTAGTAGAGCAGCTCTCTATTCAACCTGTTGGGTTAGTGATCAGTAGTAGAGCAGCTCTCTATTCAACCTGTTGGGTTAGTGATCAGTAGTAGAGCAGCTCTCTATTCAACCTGTTTGGGTTAGTGATCAGTAGTAGAGCAGCTCTCTATTCAACCTGTTGGGTTAGTGATCAGTTGTAGAGCTGCTCTCTATTGGCCCCTCAGCGTGCCTATTTTCACCATTCTGTATGTCTAAAGAATCTTCTGAAATATGAACACAAAAATACTGGACATTTTGAACTCTTTTTGTCAAAGTTACAATCATCGTCTTGAATGAGACTACAATTGTTCTGGTCTTTTTCTGGGACCAAATAATCATGCCATTTCTTGTGAACACAGATACGACATTTTTACCAACCCCTTGCAATGAGAGGTTGAGTGTTCAAATCTCATCACAGACAACTTCAGCATTTTAGCTATTTAGCAACTTCTTACTACTTGTGAGCTACTTAGCATATTAGCTAACACTTACTCAGGGTTAGCTTTTTTAACCTTTATTTAACTAGGCAACTTAACTCAGTTAAGAACAAATTATTATTTACAATGACAGCCTACACTGGCCAAACCCAGACGACGCTGGGCCAATTGTGCACCGCCCTATCCCAATCAAGGTCGGTTGTGATACTGCCTGGATTCAAACCAGGGTGTCTGTGGTGACACCTCTAGCACTGAGATGCAGTGCCTTAGACCGCTGCTCCACTTGGGTCGTTGTCCTGTTGCGTCACCCAACTTCTGTTGAGCTTCAATTGGCAGACAGATAGCCTTACATTATCCTGCAAAATGTCTTGATAATACATTTTTCAGTCGATGATAGCAAGCTGTCCAGGCCCTGAGCAGCCCCAAACCATGATGCTCCCTCCACCATACTTTACAGTTGGGATGAGGTTTTGATGTTAGTGTGCTGTGCCTTTTTTTCTCCACACATAGTGCTGTGTGTTCCTTCCAAACAACTCAACTTTAGTTTAATCTGTCCACAGAATATTTTGCCAGAAGCGCTGTGGAACATCTAGGTGCTCTTTTGAGAACTTCAGACATGCAGCAATGGTTTTTTTGGACAGTAATGTCTTCTTCCACGGTGTCCTCCCATGAACACCATTCTTGTTTAGTGTTTTACGTATCGTAGACTCGTCAAAATAAATGTTAGAATGTTCCAGAGATTTCTGTAAGTCTTTAGCTGACATTCTAGGATTCTTCTTAACCTTATTAAGCATTCTGCACGGTGCTCTTGCAGTCATCTTTGCAGGACGGCCACTCTTAGGGAGAGTAGCAACAGTGCTGAACTTTCTCCATTTATAGGCAGTTTATCTTACCGTGGACTGATGAACATCAAGGCTTTAAGAGATACTTTTGTAACCCTGTCCAGATTTATGCAAGACAACAATTCTTAATCTTAGGTCTCCTGAGATCTATTTGTTCGAGGCATGGTTCACATCAGGCAATGCTTCTTGTGAATAGCAAACTCAAATTGTATAGGGCAGGGCAGATCTAACCAACATCTCCAAACTTGTCTCATTGATTAGACTCCAGGTTAGCTGACTCCTGACTCCAATTAGCTCCTGGAAAAGTCATTAGCCTAGGGGTTCACATACTGTCACACCCTGATCTGTTTCACGGGTCCTTGTGATTGTCTCCACCCCCTCCAGGTGTGGCTTATTTTCCCCGGTGTATTTATCCCTGTGTTTCCTGTCTCTCTGTGCCAGTTTGTATTGTATGTTCAAGTCAACCGACGTGGTTTTTCCCGTGCTCCTGCTTTTCTATTCTCTTCTACTAGTCCTCCTTAACAAATCAAAAACTGAAAAATTGGGCGTGCAAAATTATTCAGCCCCTTTACTTTCAGTGCAGCAAACTCTCTCCAGAAGTTCAGTGAGGATCTCTGAATGATCCAATATTGACCTAAATGACTAATGATGATAAATACAATCCACCTGTGTGTAATCAAGTCTCCGTATAAATGCACCTGCACTGTGATAGTCTCAGAGGTCCGTTAAAAGCGCAGAGAGCATCATGAAGAACAAGGAACACACCAGGCAGGTCCGAGATACTGTTGTAAAGAAGTTTAAAGCCGGATTTGGATACAAAAAGATTTCCCAAGCTTTAAACATCCCAAGGAGCACTGTGCAAGCGATAATATTGAAATGGAAGGAGTATCAGACCACTGCAAATCTACCAAGACCTGGCCATCCCTCTAAACTTTCAGCTCATACAAGGAGAAGACTGATCAGAGATGCAGCCAAGAGGCCCATGATCACTCTGGATGATCTGCAGAGATCTACAGCTGAGGTGGGAGACTCTGTCCATAGGACAACAATCAGTCGTATATTGCACAAATCTGGCCTTTATGGAAGAGTGGCAAGAAGAATGCCATTTCTTAAAGATATCCATAAAAAGTGTCGTTTAGAGTTTGCCACAAGCCACCTGGGAGACACACCAAACATGTGGAAGAAGGTGCTCTGGTCAGATCAAACCAAAATGGAACTTTTTGGCAACAATGCAAAACGTTATGTTTGGCGTAAAAGCAACACAGCTCATCACCCTGAACACACCATCCCCACTGTCAAACATGGTGGTGGCGGCATCATGGTTTGGGCCTGCTTTTCTTCAGCAAGGACAGGGAAGATGGTTAAAATTGATGGGAAGATGGATGGAGCCAAATACAGGACCATTCTGGAAGAAAACCTGATGGAGTCTGCAAAAGACCTGAGACTGGGACGGAGATTTGTCTTCCAACAAGACAATGATCCAAAACATAAAGCAAAATCTACAATGGAATGGTTCAAAAATAAACATATCCAGGTGTTAGAATGGCCAAGTCAAAGTCCAGACCTGAATCCAATCGAGAATCTGTGGAAAGAACTAAAAACTGCTGTTCACAAATGCTCTCCATCCAACCTCACTGAGCTCGAGCTGTTTTGCAAGGAGGAATGGGAAAAAATTTCAGTCTCTCGATGTGCAAAACTGATAGAGACATACCCCAAGTGACTTACAGCTGTAATCGCAGCAAAAGGTGGCGCTACAAAGTATTAACTTAAGGGGGCTGAATAATTTTGCACGCCCAATTTTTCAGTTTTTGATTTGTTAAAAAAGTTTGAAATATCCAATAAATGTCGTTCCACTTCATGATTGTGTCCCACTTGTTGTTGATTCTTCACAAAAAAATACAGTTTTATATCTTTATGTTTGAAGCCTGAAATGTGGCAAAAGGTCGCAAAGTTCAAGGGGGCCGAATACTTTCGCAAGGCACTGTAGATGTCCTAGCCTACCTCTTTCAGGTAATAACATTCAAAGCAGTATTAGCCTTATATTTAGGTAATGAATGAAGGGTTATGCATAATAATCTTCTAACTTATAGCCTATATCTCTTGTGCAATTATGCACGACCTATGCTCCACTGGCCTCTCTGTAAAAAAGTATCCTTAGCTCTTGGAGTCCCATGCAGGAAAAGCTAGACTAGAATAACTTGCGGGACATTATTTTGTTTAGCATTTCTTATACCAATAGACTGTTCAATGAGGGAGGCAAGCTCTTGTTTGTTTAATGTTAAATACAGCAGCCACTAGAACTCACGGGTAGCGCGATGGCGGTAGGCCATTCATTCAGACCAATAACCATTCATGCCTTGCGAAGAAGAGGAAGCCTTCTGCATCTCTTTCTAGTCCTATATTATTCAAGTATGCAGTTAGAATGATGAAGATAAGGACAACCAAACGTATTTCATTTAACTGTTGAAAGCGAGGAAGGAATCAGCAACACTAGAGAGAGAAAGAGGAGGTAGGCTAATAACATTAGGGGGACATATTATGATTTTTTTTAAATCAATTCCGCTAGCCTATAATTGTAACTTTGTAGTCCTCATGTGCTGCACCAGAATGGTATGTTCTCTCCTGCTTTATCATGGTTTGAACAGGATGCATAATTCCAGTCCATATAATACAGTATAATACAGTACAGTATTGGATAACCACACAATCATTTGTGATTTTTTTTAGGCTTGGGCTCATTAAATGTCTTTAATGTAGGGCTCATAAAATGTATTTAATCAGGCTAAGGTTTCATCAGACTTGAATCTTCGATAAAAGCTCTAGTAAAATCCAGACATAGGCCTATTTATAAGCTTTATAATGCTTTTGAATGACACTTCCGGTTTTGGCGGGAAATACCGGGACACCCGGGAGAAAAGTGATTTATTCTCGGGATGTAACATTTGTAAAATACCAGGAAAATATTCACCCTAATGCAGACCCAAACCCAGATGCATCCTGCTCATACACGCTGGAGACTGGCCTTGCCTTTAAAACAGCCTAAACCGAGTCAGAAAATTAAAAAATATTTATAAATATACACAAAAAAAATCCTTGTTTTTGAAAGGAAAGCAAAAAAAAAATGTCCATTAAAATAACATAAAATGTATCCGAAATACAGTGTATATATTGTTAATGTTATAAATGACTGTTGTAGTTGGAAACTGATTTTTTTTTTAACGGAATATCGACATAGGATTACACAGAGGCCCATTATCAGCAACCATCACTCCTGTGTTCCAATGGCATGTTGTGTTAGCCAATCCAAGTTCATCATTTCAAAAGACTAATTGATCATTAGAAAACCCTTTCGCAATTATGTTAGCACAGCTGAAAACTCTGGTGCTGATTAAAGAAGCAATAAAACTGGCCTTCTTTAGACTAGTTGAGTATCTGGAGCATCAGCATATGTGGGTTCGATTACAGGCTCAAAATGGCCAGAAACAAAGAACTTTCTTCTGAAACTCGTCAGTCTATTCTTCTTCTGAGAAATGAAGACTATTCCATGGGAGAAATTGCCAAGAAACTGAAGATCTTGAACAACGCTGTGTACTAATCCCTTCACAGAACAGTGCAAACAGGCTCTAACCAGAATAGAAAGAGGAATGGGAGGCCCCGGTGCACAACTGGGCAAGAGGACAAGTACATTAGAGTGTCTAGCTTGACAAACAGATGCCTAACAAGTCCTCAACTGGTAGCTTCATTAAATAGTACCCACAAAACACAAGTCTCAAAGTCAACAGTGTAGAGGCCGACTCTGGGATGCTGGCCTTCTAGGCAGAGTTCCTCTGTCCAGTGTCTGTGTTCTTTTGCCCACTAATCAATTAGGCCTACCTGCCATAGTCTAGTAATAATTCTTATGTTATGCTAAACTTGTGCATGTTGAATTCTCTAAACTTTCTTGTTGTTAGAATAGGCTCTGGTGGAATCAGATATTGCCCTAATAGGTCTGAAAAGTTAATGAGCACGTATTTATATTGTCGATATACGAAATATCCATGGCAGTTATGAGTAGGCTACCAGAATACCCAATGTTGCACACACACACACCATCAAACATTTTACAAAACAGCGCTCAACATACGATGGGATATATGCAAATACAAACAGATCGTAGCCTATATACGCTATTTAGTTAACGTTGGCAATAACATAATGGTAATATAATTCCATAATAGGGTAAACAATTACAGACAGAACGATGCGTCTCTAACCTCATTCCGCTGGAGCTGAAAAAAGTTGTTGAGATAGTTGGAGTTTAGGGACGAGCTCAGGTCCGCCGCAGGAGTCTTGCAGTAGTTCAGCTCTGGGTGGGAAGAGTTGGGTTCGGGTCTAAAGGCGTCAAAAGCGCTGGTCTGGTGAGTGTCTTGCAAAGAGAGGTATACCCAATTCAGTAGCTGTGCAGGCTGGTACACGGAGGCACTGGTGTCTATGGCAGACATCAAGCTCATCTTTCAAATGGGTACACTCGCTCTTCCACCGCAGCTATGTTTTTGGATTGCTTTCAATTTTGAGAATCCTGCTCACTCTCTCTTTCTAAACTTCAACGGATTCGCCGTTTTCTTTTTCCCAACGGGCAGTGGCAATCGTTTCTTGTTCCTATTCCCGTAAGAACCCTATATCATCCTCGTGCTGGGAGCCTAGTCCCAGATTTTACGCGGTTACGCAAAAGTCATTGCTCTAACATGTCAGTATAAAACGTTTTCAGCCGCTACTCACGGCCCGTTATCTCCCTTTATTTGCAGTGGGGCAGCCACCCCAGAGCCTCATTGGATATGCAACGCTCACTGGGGTGCGTCATGACGCACGCCGGCGAATCAGGGTTTTAATTCACTAGGCTATACACAAAACGTTTTTTTAAATATAAATCTCTCGCTCTCTACGTTGATGACCTAATACCTATTGAATCTCTGAGGGTTTACTGTTGACTTTTGACATTGTGAAAATATATATATTTTTAAATGTATCAAAGCAATAAAGTTAGGTTTTTAATTCATGTTAATACTTTTTTAGGCCTACCTTTTCCTTCAGATGATTTGTTGCCTGGTTCATTATTTCATATTTAACCAGGAACTTCATTGGTTTATAGGCCTACTGATGAATATGAATTGATGCAAATGAGTTGCTGAGATGTTGTATGTGGTCTAGGCCTTTTACCATCTTTTCGCTTTGCCCGCACACCTGTCTGTGCTTCAAACCTGTCTGTTAGCTATTCAGCCCCGCAAAACGGGCGCAGTGCTACCACAGACTGGAAGTAGTGGAAAGGGGGGGGGGGGGGGACTTCTAACAACTGGATTTAATCGTTTCTCGTGCATGGCTCAGTGATGTAAGGGATGCATTTTTCATAAGAATTGTCTACCGACTATGGATATACCTCCCAACTGATTATGGATATACCTCCCAACTGACTATGGATATACCTTCCAACTGACTATGGATATACCTCCCAACTGATTATGGATATACCTCCCAACTGATTATGGATATACCTCCCAACTGACTATGGATATACCTCCCAACTGACTATGGATATACCTTCCAACTGACTATGGATATACCTCCCAACTGATTATGGATATACCTCCCAACTGACTATGGATATACCTTCCAACTGACTATGGATATACCTCCCAACTGACTATGGATATACCTTCCAACTGACTATGGATATACCTCCCAACTGACTATGGATATACCTCCCAACTGATTATGGATATACCTCCCAACTGATTATGGATATACCTCCCAACTGACTATGGATATACCTCCCAACTGATTATGGATATACCTCCCAACTGATTATGGATATACCTCCCAACTGATTATGGATATACCTCCCAACTGATTATGGATATACCTCCCAACTGACTATGGATATACCTCCCAACTTTAAACACATTCTGCGAAACAGGTACAGTAATTTCATTGTGAATGATTCAGAACACATTCACTATGGAATGCGATTATACCTTGACTTATTAATTCATGAAATCATTTATAACAGGTCTAAGTTTGGCCAACTCTCACAAACAACCATATAAATTATATGTACATGCCTGGATTACATGTGAGGTCAAAAAAAGAAGAAGAGATTATTTAGAAACTGTGAAAGATAAACATTGGGTTTAATAGCTTATGCTTGGTGTTGTGTCACTCCGATCACACTCACCCCAATTAGGCCTAATCCTAGGGAAGAAGGGGTAAACAAATGGTCGTGTTTATTCAGCTATAGACAGAGGTGAGATTCCCAGGCTTCTGCCAACATTTGCTCTCCATCCCCCCACGGTTGTGTACCTGCCTTGGAACCTTAAGCTTGAAGCCTACTAGTTGAGTGTTCGGAGCTAGAGTTCTACCCCAAGCCGTTTTATACACCATCATGTTCTGAACAGGTATCCCACAGCACAGGAATACAGTTTTGTGTGGCTAGATTTGTTTTGTTACTGGCTTTCAATTATCCTGTTTGACTGTTCATCTGTTCAATGTCTAACAGGCTAGAGGAAATATCTGTGATTAAAAAAAATCAACTGTTGAGTAGTACAATTGGAAGAAATTATAGGCTTACTGATAGACCTACTGTCAGACAACAGTGGCACTAACGAGTTATATTAATAATAATAAATGATGATGAAGCTGCTGTAAGTGTTAACACAATACAGCATAAGCACATTTTATTAAATGATGTGTGATGAATAAATAGCCAAAATAGTTCAAGGAAAACCAATAAATTCACACTGCCTTAAAGAGCTTGTCTTACGTTATTCCCGTTCATGGCAAAACCTCCCCCTGACAACAGTTGCACATCCTCTCACGCCCTCTTGTGGCGTCACTGGGGATAAACTGCAGTTAGGCAGAACTCAATTTCCTCTATTCGCCCTTATTCTTGAGCGGCAGAGGAGCTGTAAAGAAAAATACTGGAGGATCATAGTATAAGACAGGAAGACAAAACCATACAATTGGGAATTAGAACGCTAGAATGGACATGAATCTTCTTATGATGGTATAAAGGTAAGTCATTTTGATCACAGAATTGGTCAATTATGGTTTGCCAATGTTGTGATAATATATTGTGTAAAATAATGAATTTGAAGAATTCATCTGCACTGTATGTTTGTCTAGCTAACCAGACAGTTTTTTAAATTAACTGCTAATATGCCAACCTTCCATTCAAATAAAGGAGTCAATCCACAGCCACACTGTCTGAAATTAGGTGATGATAGAACTTAGACAAGTTGTAAATGCAATACGTAGCCTACTGATATTGTATGATATAATAGCATTCACAGCTTTCCAAGAAAACTCAAATTGAGATACTTATGGTCTGTTTAAATATCCTTTAGAGGTTATTTATACATACAATTGTTATAAAACCTGGATAAACTGTATTTATAATGAAATAACACTATTTTAGGTTGACAATAATTCTATAACACATGTTGTGATATATTACATGCCTTACTTTTATTTTACTGCATCAGTGAAATCACGATTATTCCTCTACTATTAATTCCAATTAGACTGTTTGGATTTCTCCCTGACCAATATGGCTGCCATTGTCCCCTGATTCGGAAACATTGAGGGTTTATGACGCTTTTTAATTACTTTTTTTATATAACCTTTATTTAACTAGGCAAGTCATTGCCACTTTATGGACAAAAGTTGTGAGGCCTATCTCACATATCTTCAGTGTTTTATTCTAATAGCTGAATCACAGAATGACCTTAATCTTTCTTAATTTATCTGTAGGTCTATTAAAGATGGAACATAAACCAATCATGGATTCAGAGAGTAAATGTACAGTTGAAGTTGGAAGTTTACATACACTTAGGTTTGAGTCATTAAAACTATTTTTTCAACCACTCCACAAATTTCTTGTTAACAAACTATAGTTTTGGAAAGTCGGTTCGGACATCTACTTTGTGCATGACACAAGGAATCTTTCCAACAATTGTTTACAGACAGATTATTTCACTTATAATTCACTGTGTCACAATTCCAGTAAATCAGAAGATTACATACACTAAATTGACTGTACCTTTAAACAGCTTGGAAAATTCCAGAAAATGATGTCATGGCCTTAGAAGCTTCTGATAGGTTAACTAACATCATTTGAGTCAATTGTAGGTGTACCTGTGGATGTAGTTCAAGGCCTACCTTCAAACTCAATGCCTCTTTGCTTGACATCATGGGAAAATCATAAGAAATCAGCCAAGACCTTAGAAAACAAATTGTAGACCTCCAATAATCTGGTTCATCCTTGGGAGCAATTTCCAAACAATAGTATGCAAGTATAAACACCATGGGACCACGCAGCCGTCATACCACTCAAGAAGGAGATGCGTTCTGTCTCCTAGAGATGAAGGTACTTTGGTGCGAAAAGTGCAAATCAATCCCAGAACAACAGCAAAGGACCTTGTGAAGATGCTGGAGGAAACAGGTACAAAAGTATCTGTATCCACAGTAAAAACGAGTCCTATATCGGCATAACATGAAAGGCCTTTTAGCAAGGAAGAAGCCACTGCTCCAAAACCACCATAAAAAAACCAGACTACGGTTTGCAACTGCACATGGGGGACAAAGATCGTACTTCTTGAAGAAATGTCCTCTGGTCTGATGAAACAAAAATAGAACTGTTTGGCCATAATGACCATTGTTATGTTTGGAGGAAAAAGGGGGAGGCTTGCAAGCCGAAGAACACCATCCCAACCGTGACGCACGTGGGTGGCAGCTTCATGTTGTGGAGGTGCTTTGCTGCAGGAGGGACTGGTGCACTTCACAAAATAGATGGCATCATGAGGAACGAAAATGATGTGGATATATTGAAGCAACATCTCAAGACATCAAGTCAGGAAGTTAAAGCTTGGTCGCAAATGGGTCTTCCAAATGGACAATGACCCCAAACATACTTCCAAAGTTGTGGCAAAATGGCTTAAGGACATCAAAGTCAAGGTATTGGAGTGGCCATACAAAACCCTGACCTCAATCCCATAGAAAATGTGTGGGCAGAACTGAAAAGCATGTGCAAGCAAGGAGGCCTACAAACCTGACTCAGTTACACCAGCTTTGTCAGGAGGAATGGGACAAAATTCACCCAACTTATTGTGGGAAGCTTGTGGAAGGCTACCCAAAACGTTTGACCCAAGGCAATGGGTCAATGGGTCAATTTAAAGGCAATGCTACCAAATACTAATTCAGTGTATGTTAACTTCTGACCCCCAGGGAATGTGATGAAATAAATAAAAACTGAAATAAATCATTCTCTCTACTATTATTCTGACATTTCACATTCTTAAAATAAAGTGGTGATCCTAACTGACCTAAAACAGGGAATTTTTACTAGGATTAAATGTCAGGAATTGTGAAAAACTGAGTTTAAATGTATTTGGCTAAGGTGTATGTAAACTTTCCCGACTTCAACTGTATATGCAATCACACCCAAAGGTTATGAGTTCAAATCTTATCACAGACAACTTTAGCACTTTAGCTAATTAGCAACTTTTTTAACTACTTTCTACTTTTAGGCACTTTACAACTACTTAGCATGTTAGCTAACCCTTCTCCGAACTCTAACCACAACCTTAACCCTTTTAGCTAACCCTTACCATAAACTTAACCCTTTAACCTAACTCCTGAATTCAAACCTAACCTTAATCCTAACCCCTAACTCCTACCCTAGCTAATGTTTGCAAGCTAACTAACGGTAGTCACCTAGCCACCTAGCGACCTAGCTAGAATTCGTAACATATCATATGTTTTGCAAATTCTTAAGATATTGGACATTTTACAAATTCGGAACATATAATACGAATTGTAATTCGTAACACATCAAATACGAAACTCCCATCAGCCCTCTCCCTCCTCCATATCCATCAACTTTTTTTAAACTTCTAGCTTCATTTTATGAATCCTGTCATGAGGTTGTAATGATTTTCCTCAGATGTGCTTGTCAATTGGAGGATTCCTGAAATCAGAATGGAATAAACTGGAAAACCAAGGAATTTATTAAACGTTTCTGGATTTTGTAACCCTATATAGAATACAGATCAAAACCACAGATATCGGGAAACAAAGATATAGAATCTTAATTTGAACCAGTTTGCTGGAGCAGGAAAATAATCCTGCAACAGGAATTGTGAATTATTATGTGGATTATAATTAATGCACGTTTTTGTAGGGGTTGATACATTTTTTCGTAAGGGAAAATCAAGTCTGAAATTTCAAAGTGGGAAATGACAAACTTCAGCAGCCTTTTAAAACCTCAAATGCAATACAAGTTTTACATTTCCGGCATTGCAGGAATGTTCTCCTGCAACAGGGTGATGAAACTGTGACCAACAGCTACGACCAGAGTTGTTTCTTCTTTCTCTGTTCTATTATGTTGTAGTCTACTGTGTGGTTTAAATGTGGGAGTTAATGTCTTGTAAAAATGTATTAGAACCAAATTAAAGCTACAGTTTGGGATTTGGGAAGCTATTCAATGGTTATTTCAATTATTTATATCTATTTACCCATTGGGTTTTGAAGAATCCAACTTTTAAAATGACATAAGGTTAGCACAACTGTCTGTCTTTATCATAACCCAAAATATATGGTGCTATTACTCCATTACAATTCTGTAAATAAACAATGTATAACCACAAACCATGGTTTTGATCTGAGGGTCTGTCTGTCGATTCCATCTCCCTAGTGTGAGCTGAGCATCTGAGTCTAGTACTAAGACCCTATGGCTAAATGTGGTGCATGACAACTCTGCAGTCATTTATCTGTTTGTAATGATTACTATGTTCCAGCAGAGGGCCACAGCTCAGCAATGATTAAGCGCATTGGGTAAAAACGAGTTCATATACAGAATGTAATAGTCTATCTGCCACTGAGGGAGACATGTTTACACCAACAGCAGCAGGAAGAGAGTTAGAAACAGGGATGTCTAAGTAGTCATTCTCTTTGGTGCCTTGGTCCTCTTGGTCACATTTACACTCAGACACATACCCACACATGGCTCCTCATCTCTTACTGTCACTCTCCCTCCTCTTTCTCACCTCTTTCGCAGACTATGGCACCCACCTTTGAGAAACACAAAATGAAGAAACAGACATAGGGGCCCTGTTCACTTATAAGAGAATAGCCCTGCCTGAGACATGTACGCCGAATTGTCTCCCTTGGAACAAAACAAATGTATCTTGGTTCTAATAGTTCAAATTAAATTTAAGGAGAATATCACAGTTTTTATCCCCTTCACTTTGTGTTTCAGGAAATGCTCCATCAGCACTATTCACCAGGAGTATGTTCTCCTACCCTTGTATATATGCCCAAATATACAGTAGGTAAAAAATCATTTGAAAGTTGTTAGCTGAAGAGGTTTTTAAAGATGTTCTGCTTGTCCTTGTTTGATCCAGCATTGCACTCATAGTGTTTGTAATATAGTGTAGAGCTCTTGTTGAGTGAGAAACACTCCTGGCTGTATGAACATGTCTGCCTCCCCACTGAAGATGACATCAGGTTTCAAATCCTGACTCCAGCCTTTCTCCACCCTGTCTACTTACCCATCTCTTTCTACAACTTTCTACTAAAGTATCGACTTTATGAAACAAACCAGTGTTGGAAACCTGTGTCCGTGCAATATACAAATATTTATTGAATGTGAATACTGTTGTAGCCTATAGTTTGAACGTGAAGTCACTTCAAATACTGTATATCAACCACAGAGACAAGAGATTGGCTACAGATCCTACAAGGTGCATGCAACACGTTCCACTGGAATTGGTTTATTACAGAAGCAATGGTAGAATTACAAACTCAGCATGCTATAGCCACTCTGTACAACAGTTCTGAAGTCAGAAATATCATACTCTTGGAACAGTTTGAAACTTGTGTACAGTATGCGACCCTAAACAATAACACCTATGCAGTTAAGTAAATGTCTCAGTCACTGATCCAGCTCATTATTTTTCTGTGACTTCAGCAGGATCTCAGTTTTCTCCAGCGGTGAGACAAAGATGGGATTTCTGGAGAGAGAAGGAATTTTTTTTGTTTATGTACATACCAGTCAAAAGTTTGGACACACCTACTCATGCAAGGGTTTTTCTTTATTTTTACTATTTTCTACATTGTTGAATAATAGTGGAGACATCAAAGCTATGAAATAACACATATGGACTCATGAGTAACCAAAAAAGTGTTAAACAAATCAAAATAGATTTTCTATTTGAGATTCTTCAAAGTAGCCACCCTTTGCCTTGATGACAGCTTTGCACACTCTTAACATTCTCTCAACCAGCTTCACCTGGAATGCTTTTCCAAACAGTCTTGAAGGAGTTCCCACATATGCTGAGCACTTGTTGGCTGTTTTTCCCTCAATCTGCTGTCCAACTCATCCCAAACCATCTCAATTGGGTTGAAGTCAGGTGATTGTGGAGGCCAGGTAATCTAATGCAGCACTCCATCACTCTCCTTCTTGGTCAAATAACACTTACACAGCCTAGAGGTGTGTTAGGTCATTGTCCTGTTGAAAAACAAATGATAGTCCCACTAAGAGCAAACTAGATGGAATGGTGGATCGCTGCAGAATGCTGTGGTAGCCATGCTGATTGTGTGCCTTGAAATCTAAATAAATCACAGGCGGTGTCACCAGCGAAGCACCCCCACACCATCACACCTTCTCGTCCATGCTTCATGGTGGGAACCACACATGCGGACATCATCCGTTCACCTACTCTGCGTCTCACAAAGACATGGCAGTTGGAACCAAAAATCTAAAATTTGGACTCATCAGACCAAAGGACAGCCTTCCACCAGTCTAATGACCATTGTTAGTGTTTCATCTTATTGGTGTCCTTTAGTAATGGTTTCTTTGCAGCAATTCAACCATGAAGGCCTGATTCACACAGTCTCCTCTGAACAGTTGATGTTGAGATGTGTCTGTTACTTGAGCTCTGTGAAGCCTTTATTTGGCCTGAAATTTCTGAGTCTGGTAACTCTAATGAACTTATCCTCTGCCTTAGAGGTAACTCTGGGTCTTCCTTTCCTGTGGAGGTCCTCAAGAGACAGTTTCATCATAGCGCTTGATGGTTTTTGCGACTGCACTTGAAGAATCTTTCAAAGTTGTTGAAATTTTACGTATTGACTGACCTTCATGTCTTAATGTATTGATGGATTGTCGTTTCTCTTTGCTTATTTGAGCTGTTCTTGTCATAATATGGACTTGGTCTTTTACCAAATAGGGCTATCTTCTGTATACCACCTGTGGTCATCAGCGAAATGGGACACACCTGGGCTCTGGTGTGTCCCGGGGATAAATACACCTTTCCCCCATTCATTGAAGAGACTCTCCACCCTCTGGGGAGCCAGGCCCAGCCAATCAGAATGAGTTTTTCCCCACAAAAGGGCTTTATTACATACCGAAAAACACCTCAGTTTCATCAGCTGTCCGAGTGGCTGGTCTCAGACGATACAGCAGGTGAAGAAAACAGATGTGGAGGTCCTGGGCTGCCGTGGTTATATGTGTTCTGCAGTTGTGAGGCTGGTTGGACGTATTGCCAAATTCTCTAAAATGACGTTGGAGGTGGCTTATGGTAGAGAAATTAATATTCAATTCTCTGTCATCAGCTCTGGTGGACATTCCTGCAGTCAGCATGTCAATTGCACGCTCCCTCAAAACTTGAGACATCTGTGGTATGTGTGTGACAAAACTGCACATTTTAGAGTGGCCTTTTATTGCCCCCAGCACAAGGTGCACCTGTGTAATGATCGTGCTGTTTAATCAGCTTGTTGATATGCCACACCTGTCAGGTGGATGGATTATCTTGGCAAAAGAGAAATGCTCACTAACAGGGTAGTAAACAAATTTGTGCACCAAATGTTGAGCATATGAAACATTTCTGGGATCTTTGAATTTAATCTTATGAAACATGGGACCAACACTTTACTTGTTGCGTTTATATTTTTGTTCAGTATAGATAGCTACTTTCCACGCCGTTGCCGGACAGTAGTCTCGTCATGTGGGAGTGAAGTGTCCCGGTGTTGGTACCGTTCAAGCTCTCCCCATTGAGTAGTAGACTGTCAGGTGGATGGATTATCTTGGCAATTTGATTATCTAGGGTCAATTTGTTATATCTGGAGTACTTCTCCTGTCCTATCCAGTGTCCTGTGTGAATTAAAGTATGCTCTCTCTAATTATCTCTTTCTCTCTTTCTTTCTCTCTCTCTCTCAGAGGACCTGAGCCCTAGGACCATGCCCCAGGACTACCTGACATGATAACTCCTTGCTGTCCCCAGTCCACCCATACTCCTGTTGCCATAATGGGGTGAAGCTACCCATACTCCTGTTGCCATAATGGGGTGAAGCTACCCATACTCCTGTTGCCATATTGAGCTGCAGCTACCCATACTCCTGTTGCCATATTGAGCTGTAGCTACCCATACTCCTGTCGCCATATTGGGGTGAAGCTACCCATACTCCTGTTGCCATATTGGGGTGAAGCTACCCATACTCCTGTTGCCATATTAGGGTGAAGCTACCCATACTCCTGTTGCCATATTGAGCTGCAGCTACCCATACTCCTGTTGCCATATTAGGGTGAAGCTACCCTTACTGCTGTTGCCATATTGGGCTGCAGCTACCCATACTCCTGTTGCCATATTAGGGTGAAGCTACCCTTACTCCTGTTGCTATATTAGGGTGAAGCTACCCATACTCCTGTTGCCATATTAGGGTGAAGCTACCCTTACTCATGTTGCCATATTGGGCTGCAGCTACCCATATTTGCATGGGTAGCTGCAATAAAACTCACAGGGCTGAGCTGTTTTATACTGGATTGCATGGTTTAGTCCTGCTCTATGCAACTGTAGGCCTAAACTTGTCAGCTATTGTGTTTATTGATTAATTGCAGTTAATCATTTTGGATGGAAAAAGTCTAGGTAACAAATGGGCTATAAATACACAATGTTACCACTGTTTACCCTGGCTAGAGGGACAGGGTGCATAGAAGGCTAGGCTATTCAGTTGCTGTTGTTAGTAGCCTACAGTTGATCAGACTGAAAAAATATTATATTTTTCATACAATAAAACATGTCAGATTGCTAATGTTTAGGTGTAGGGTGGTACATTTATGGAATAGTTTTTGCTTGTGTCTGTCAGGAGTGATGTGTTATCACACTTGCTTAACAAATTCCAGAGGAAAGCAGAGAGCGCGCCTTGAGCTTTGTGCTTGTGCCCATCTTGCACGACCTACGATTTCCATTAATCTGATTGGTCAAGACATGCAAAGAGCCTGCAACAGCACTTTGATGTAAGGGACAGAGAATTTGAGTTGACAAATCGGTCTAAAGAACAACCCTATGCCTGTCTCTTTAATGCATCAATATATTTTATAAAACTAAATCAAACTGATAGAAAAGTGCTGTTGCAAATCCCTTGCAAAAAAAGATTGCCGTTTTGAAACTGCAGTAAAAGTGCAGTAACTTCATTCAACTGTGGTATTTTGGACGCAGTATTTGCAGAATAACTGCAGTTATACTGCACTCTGACTGCAAGGGATGCCGCCTTGTACCATCTTTTCCTGGCGGCCCTGGTAGACAGTGGTGTAAAGTAACTAAGTACAAATACTTTGAAGTACGAACGTTGTACATACTATTTATATTTTTTGACTACTTTTACTTTTACTCCCCTATTTCCATAGAAAGTATGTACTTTTACTCCCATATATTTCCCTGACACCTAAAAGTACTTGTTACATTTTGAATGCTTGGACAAGAAAATGGTCCAATTCAAGCAACTTATCATGAGAACATGTGGTCATCCAGTTTCAACTGTTCACCCGATGTGCTACCTCTCCCAGACCTGCTGTTTTCTACTCTTTAGAAACAGCAGGTGCGGTAGAGATACTCTGAATGATCGGCTATGAAAAGCCAACTGACATTTACTCCTGAGGTGCTGACCTGTTGCACCCTCTACAACCACTGTGGTTATTATTTTTTGACCCTGCTGGTCATCTATGAACATTTGAACATCTTGGCCATGTTCTGTTATAATCTCCACCCGGCACAGCCAGAAGAGGACTGGCCACCCCTCATAGCCTGGTTCCTCTCTAGGTTTCTTCCTAGGTTTTGGCCTTTCTAGGCCTTTTCCTAGCCACCGTGCTTCTACACCTGCATTGCTTGCTGTTTGGGGTTTTAGGCTGGGTTTCTGTACCGCACTTTGTGACATCAGTTGATTTAAGAAGGGCTTTATAAATACATTTAATTGATTGATTGATTGATCCCTGCTGCCTCTGATCTGGCAGACTTACTAAACACAAATGCTTTGTTTGTAATTGATATATGAGAATTATTGTTCCCCTCGCTATCCGTGAATAAATCATAACCAAGAAAATCGTGCCATCTGTTTTGCTTAATATAAGGAATTTGAAATTATTTATTGAAATTACATTTACTTTGGATACTTAAGTATATTTAAAAACAAACATACATAGTATTGGATACTTAAGTATATTTAAAAACAAACATACATAGTATTTTACTAGGTGAATATCACTTTTACTTGAGTGATTTTCTGTTAAGATATCTTTACTTTTACTCAAGTATGACCATTTGGTACTTTTTCCACTACTGCTGGTACATACTGTAACAGCGGGTTACAAATTACACTGACAATCTTTGTGAAGTCGGCTGGGTTACCTTTTTTTTGTTTGTTCAATATCCTCAATGGTCTCTGGCAGCCTTGCATTGTGGGTTTCTGGGAGAAGGAAGGCCACCAGACCAGAAAGAATGGACACACAACAGATGATGACTTCAGGGAGGGGCTTCCACACGTCCTCCAATAGAATGATGAGGGGTGCTATGGACACGCCCAACCGAGCCATGAAGTTATTGTAACCCAACCCATTTTGTCTGTTAGGGGGAAAATGTTGATAGTGAGACTCAGAAAACTCCTGCTGAGACTGAAGCTGTCCTAATATGGACACCGTACATTGCATTCCACAGGTCTCCCTTGAAAAATAGGTATTTTGACCTCAATGGGACAACATGGTAAAATAAAGGTAACATTTATTTTATTTTTGTTAGTAATTTTTGTTATGCGGCCTGAGCAAATCTCACAGCTCCCCTGACGCACTGTCTTTGCTGATAAATACTTTGTTGAGGGAAAATGTACTTGATACGATTGTGATGTGTTGTTGTCTCACCTAGCTATCTTAAGATGAATGCACTAATTGTCAGTCGCTCTAGCTAAGAGCGTCTGCTAAATTACTAAAATGTCAATGTAAAATGTTAAATAAAGCATGCTTCAGTTTGAGGAAATGAACTCTAATAGTGTTTCACTGTGAAAATGCTCCGGTAAATCTGACCTTACGACCGTAGGGTAGAGTTCAGCCGTATACAAGATGACAGTGGTGAAGGAGGCCTCTGATAGGCCTTTCCCAAGCACAGCGACGATGGTGCGAACATGCCACTGACCTGAACAGAGGAACAAAACAACAGATCCTGAGGATAAGACTGTCATCTCTCAAACACTGACGAAAAAAAGGCAAAATAATAAACATTCCTTTACTGCCCAATTTACTCCACTTAATCATCTAGGAATTCATTTTGGGTTACACTTTATTATAAACGTTCATAAGCATTTATAAACCTTTTATACAATATTAATACATATATTTCTTTATTCATATAATTTCTTTACATATAGGCATTATAAGCATTATAATTCATAATTAATTTACAACCTTTATGATCATTTATAAAGCAATAATAATGGCCTATTTATGTAGTCACCTTTGGGCACAAAGATGTTGATGGCGATGCAGGTTCCCGTTAGCAGAAGAGTGCCTGCCTGGCAGTGTTTCCGACCAATGGTATCGAGACAGAAGTAGACGACCATCTTGGCGGGCACCTCGATGGCAGAGTAGATAAAGTGGGTGAGGTAGACATTCAGGCCAAACCCTGTAATGTTTAAACTGATCCCATAGTATGTTGAGGCCACGCCATACCTGTGAGGAGAGAACACAATGAGATCTACGTTGTGTTTGTCATAAGTTGCACCTCTGTCACTCGGTCGCATCATGACATTGTTATGAACGTTCTCAAGCCGCCCTCTATAGCAGTGCCCTAAAGTCATGATAAGCCCAGTCATTCTGGGAGGCTAATGACTGTTTAGTCTAAATTACACTATCGTGACTGGAAATATGATGACATTGCCAAAGTAGTCAATGAGGTATACATTATGTTTGACTTGATAAAGATAAAAGATAACTCACAGACACATAAGGACACTTTCTACAGAAACAGATTAATCAAGAGCTCTATCCAATCAGATCTGCTTTCGCCGACATCCGCATTGCAGGGGTGTCAGAGGTGGAACTGCGTTAGACCTGTCAAATCCACAAGTGGCTTCCGGCATTATACCTAAAGCAGACATTGCCATTGGCTGCCTTAACAGAAATCCCATGCAGCCTTGTTTACAAGTTCAAACACTGGAATGTGAGATGTAATTTACACTTCGATTAGGATGATAAAAATCTTCATTACTTAGTGTTATGATTTTTCCATTTGAGCATAATTATTTCCATATAGCCTACACTTTCTCGTTCTAATCTTCTAACGCGAGTGGGGCGGTTGTGGCTTCGTGACAATCATTGCAAGGGCAGCTACTCACGATTTTACATCTCCAAGGCAGTTCCACCTCTGACTCTGCCAAAACATCAGCTATGCAGGTGTGTGCTATCACTGGTTAATGCTTGATCTAATTGAATCTAGGCCTAAAACTAGTCCTGTATTAAGAAGCACTTTCAATGGAGATTCTTCATTGGTTTGTGTACTGTATGGGCCGCAAACCAGTCTATACAGTACCGGTCCATACAGTCCAAACCAGTCCATACAGCCCAAACCAGTCTATACAGCCTCAAACCAGTCTATACAGTACCGGTCTATATAGCCCAACCAGTCCATACAGTCCAAACCAGTCCAAACCAGTCAATACAGCCCCAAACCAGTCTATACAGTCCTGGTCCATACAGCCCAAACCAGTCCATACAGTACCGGTCCATACAGTACCGGTCTATATAGCCCAACCAGTCCAAACCAGTCCATACAGCCCCAAACCAGTCTATACAGTACCGGTCCATACAGCCCCAAACCTGTCTATACAGTACTGCAAACCAGTTCATACAGTCCCAAACCAGTTCATACAGTATAGCAAACCAGTCTATACAGTACTGCAAACCAGTTCATACAGTATAGCAAACCAGTCCATACAGTACTGCAAACCAGTTCATACAGTACTGCAAACCAGTTCATACAGTACTGCAAACCAGTTCATACAGTATAGCAAACCAGTCTATACAGTACTGCAAACCAGTTCATACAGTACTGCAAACCAGTTCATACAGTACTGCAAACCAGTTCATACAGTACTGCAAACCAGTTCATACAGTATAGCAAACCAGTCTATACAGTACTGCAAACCAGTTCATACAGTACTGCAAACCAGTTCATACAGTACTGCAAACCAGTTCATACAGTACTGCAAACCAGTTCATACAGTATAGCAAACCAGTCTATACAGTACTGCAAACCAGTTCATACAGTATAGCAAACCAGTCCATACAGTACTGCAAACCAGTTCATACAGTATAGCAAACCAGTCTATACAGTACTGCAAACCAGTTCATACAGTATAGCAAACCAGTCCATACAGTATAGCAAACCAGTTCATACAGTATAGCAAACCAGTCCATACAGTACTGCAAACCAGTCTATACAGTACTGCAAACCAGTCTATACAGTACTGCAAACCAGTTCATACAGGCCCAAACCAGTCCATACAGTACTGCAAACCAGTCCATACAGCCCCAAACCAGTCCATACAGTACATACAAATAGACACAAAGCTGCGTAATGATTTGTGACAGATATGAGACCAGGGATACTCACCACACTATGCCTGTTATTAGAGCCAGGAATACTCACCACACTAAGCCTGTTATTAGAGCCAGAAATACTCACCACACTATGCCTGTTATTAGAGCCAGAAATACTCACCACACTATGCCTGTTACTAGAGTCATAAATACTCACCACACTATGCCTGTTATTAGAGCCAGAAATACTCACCACACTATGCCTGTTATTAGAGCCAGAAATACTCACCACACTATGCCTGTTACTAGAGTCATAAATACTCACCACACTATGCCTGTTATTAGAGCCAGAAATACTCACCACACTATGCCTGTTACTAGAGTCATAAATACTCACCACACTAACCCTGTTATTAGAGCCAGAAATACTCACCACACTATGCCTGTTA
Source organism: Oncorhynchus kisutch (assembly GCF_002021735.2). Lineage (NCBI taxonomy): Eukaryota > Metazoa > Chordata > Actinopteri > Salmoniformes > Salmonidae > Oncorhynchus > Oncorhynchus kisutch. The sequence goes on along the minus strand of NC_034177.2, from coordinate 79,247,999 downwards.
CTAGAGCCATAAATACTCACCACACTATGCCTGTTACTAGAGTCTTAAATACTCACCACACTAACCCTGTTATTAGAGTCATAAATACTCACCACACTATGCCTGTTATTAGAGCCATAAATACTCACCACACTATGCCTGTTAGTAAAGCCAGTCTTCTCATCTTTGGGGTCCTCACCAGGTCCAGGTAGGAGTAGGTCTTGTTATGGTTGTCCGTGCCAACCACATCAGACAGGTGCTAAGCAGTATGGGAGAGAGGCTAAGTTAGTTTATTTTTAATTATTTGACCAGGTAAGTTGACTGAGAAAACATTCTCATTTAGAGCATGGGGAATAGTTACAGGGGAGATGAATGAGCCAATTGTAAACTGGGGATGATTAGGTGACGGTATGAGGGGCAGATTGGGAATTTATCCAGGACACCGGGGTTAACACCCCTACTCTTATCATAAGTGCCGTGGGATTTTTAGTGACCACAGAGAGTCAGGACACCCATTTAACATCCCATCCAAAATACAGCACCCTACACAGGGCAATGGTAGTTATTTTTTAGACCAGAGGAAAGGGTGCCTCCTACTGGCCCTCCAACAGCATCTAGTCTTCCATCCAGGGACCAACCCTGCTTAGCTTCAGAAGCAAGGCAGCAGTGGGATGCAGGGCGGTATGCTGCTGGCTTGGGATAGTTAGTTCCAGTGTGTTACATTTATGGCTAGTGTATCCTCCACATACAGTACCAGTCAAAAGTTTGGACACACCTACTCATTCCAGGGTTTTTCTTTATTTGTACTATTTTCTACATTGTAGAATAATAGTGAAGACATAAAAACTATGAAATAACACATGGAATCATGTAGTAAATAAATAAGTGTTAAACAAATCAAAATATATTTTCTATTTGAGATTCTGCAAAGTAGCCACCCTTTGCCTTGATGACAGCTCTGCACACTCTTGGCATTCTCTCAACCAGCTTCACCTGGAATGCTTGTCCAACTGTATTGAAGGAGTTCCCACATATTCTAAGCACTTGTTGGCTGCTTTTCCTTCACTCTGCGGTCCATCTCATCCCAAACCATCTCAATTGGGTTGAGGTTGGGTGATTGTGGAGGTCAGGTCATCTGATGCAGCACTCCATCACACTCCTTCTTGGTCAAATAGCCCTTACACAGCCTGGAGGTGTGTCGGGTCATTGTCCTGTTGAAAAATAAATGATAGTCCCACTAAGCGCAAAGCAGATGGGATGGTGTATTGCTGCAGAATGCTGTGGTAGCCATGCTGGTTGTGTGCCTTGAATTCTAAATAAATTACAAACAGTGTCACCAGCAAAGCACCCCCTCCCCTTCACACCTCCTCTTCCATGCTTCACGATGGGAACCACACATACGGAGATCATCCATTCACCCACTCTGCATCTCACAAAGACACGTCTGTTGGAACCAAAAATCTCAAATTTCCGTAGACCAAATTCATCAGACCAAAGGACAGATTTCCACTGGTCTAATGTCCATGTTTATGTTTCTTGGCCCAAACAAATCTCTTCTTCCCATTGATGTCCTTTAGTAGTGGTTTCTTTGCAGCAATTCGACCATGAAGGCCTGATTCACGCAGTCTCCCCTGAACAGTTGATGTTGAGATGTGTCTGCTCCTTGAACCATGTGAAACATTTATTTGGGCTGCAATTTCTGAGGCTGGTAACTCTAATGAACTTAACCTCTGCAGCAGAGGTAACTCTGGGTCTTCCTTTCCTGTGGAGGTCCTCGAGAGCCAGTTTCATCATAGCGCTTGATGGTTTTTGTGACTGCAGTTGAAGAAACTTTCAACATTTTTGAAATTTTACGGATTGACTGACCAATGATGGACTGTCGTTTTTCTTTGCTTATTTGTGTAGTTCTTGCCATAATATGGACTTTGTCTTTTACTAAATAGGGCAATCTTCTGAATACCACCCCTACCTTGTCACAACATAACTGATTGGCTCAAACGCATTAAGAAGGAAAGAAATTCCACAAATGAACTTTAACAAGGCACACCTGTTAATTGAAATGCATTCTAGGTGAATACCTCATGAAGCTGGTTGAGAGAATGCCAATAGTGTGTCATCAAGGCAAAGGGTGGCTACTTGAAGAATCTAAAATCTAAAATATCAAATGCATTTTGATTTGTTTAACACTTTTTTGGTTACTACATGATTCCATATGTGTTATTTCATAGTTTTGATGTCTTCACTATTATTCTTCAATGTAGAAAATAGTAAAAAATAAAGTAAAGCCCTTGAATTAGGAGGTGTGTCCAAACTTTTGACTGGTACTGTATATTTGTGCTTCAAACCTATGCTCCTTCTAACACCTCATAACTGTAATAAAGCTGTATAAATGATCGCATGCCATGTGCATTTTTGAATAAGAGTAAATATTAGCAGTAAATACTAGCAACTGAAAATTGTTGCATTTACCTCAAGTTTGATTTTGGACGTGAAGTCCTTCCTGTTGTTAAAACGAGCACATTTCTCCAGGTAAAGATGGGCTCTTTCCACTTTGCCATTGGCTATGAGCCACCTGGCAGACTCAGGGAGCCACCTGCAGTGATGATGAACCATTACAATGGGTCAAAGCACAATAATAACCATTTCCCTGCATAATGTAGTGAATTTGGAGTGTAGCCTCAAATCCTGACTCGAACTTGGGTTCCTGTGACTCGCAGTCCAACACTTCAACTGTTATGCCAAGAAGTGGGCCGAGCCTCTTGAAGAGGTCACTTAAGGACCTTGTCCTAAGGTCACTACAACACTGTAGTGAACTATATTTAAGCAATAAGGCCCGAGGGTGTGAGGTATAGAGAGTGCCTGAATACATCCCTTAGCCGTGATAAATTGACCATACAACACAAACCACAGAGGTGCTTTATTGCTATTATAAACTGGCTTCAAATGTAACTAGAACAGTAAAATATACATGTTTTGTCATACCCGTGATATGCGGCCTCATATACCATGGCTTTCAGCCAATCAGCATTCAGGGCTCGAACCACCCAGTTTATATTATACAGTAGTATACTGTATGTGATGCAAAATTTGGAATGTGCATTATTCAGGTGAGTTCTTCTACACCATGGTGGTGGGTGGGGCTGGTTACACATGTATATGCATCTTCGTCTGCATCTTGTACCATGCTGTATCAAAAACATGTCAAATCCAGATATCCATTGATATGTTTAGGATATGGTCCGGATATCACTCAGTGTATTCTTACCACCAAGTGATGATAGCCAAGCCCAGGGGTGCAGAGACAGCTATCATTAGCATCCGCCAATCATTCACTTGATACGCAATGCCCGCTAGCATCATGTTGCCAAAGGACCAGGCCATGCTGCCCGTTATACCTATTAAAGCCCGGTGCTTAATGTCCACCCACTCCACACCTTGAAAGAATGTAAATAGAGTTAAAAAATGTTTTAACAATATTGTTGGGTTGCACTTTACATAAAGTTTATCTTATACCCCTGTAACAACACTATTAAATACACTGTATTAACATGTTGTTAGGTAATACTTTCCTAACTGCATTTAATTAAATTGCTTAGCAATGGAGTCAAACATTTTGTTCATATGAAATCTATAGAGCTTAGCTTACTGAGAACGGTCGATATGATGCTGATGCCTGTAAGTCCAAAGCCAGTAAAGAATCTCATCACTCCGAACATGGTATAGGAGTTAGAGAATGCACTGGCAAATCCAAATACCATGGATATGGTATAGGACACCAATAACATAGGCTTCCTCCCAAACCTGGAAAAGAGCATTCAAGAAACATAGCCACAAATAAATAATTCAATGTAAAGAAAGAATGTAGTATTGGGGTAAAATGACCTACTTGTCAGTGAGGGTACCAAAGGCTATGGCTCCAATCATCACGCCAACAAAGAAAATGGTGGCTGTGGCTTTATTCATGCCTTTTCTGTCACAGACAAGGTCCCACTTTATAGAAAGAGGAGCAATGATAGTGACAGTCAAGAAAGCATGCGTTCACAATTCCTATTATATGTACCAGTTGAAGTGGGATAATTATAATAATGATAATAGTATGTTACTTAAAGTGGGGACAATAATTAACCAGTGAAATTCTGATTGAATAAATGGGCACAGAGGCTATAACAACAAACCAGGGAATTTGAAAATAATTGACTAACTCTGAGGGGTCTCATTTAAAACATTTTTCTCTCTTAATTGTCTTACAGAGTTTTCAATTTGGTTCTGTATTGTGTTCATGGTTCAAGACACTGTATAATTTGCTCAAAGCCTTGGATAATACAAAATGACGTTAATCTGCTGGTCGTAGGTCGGGGGGCCAGAACATCATTATAATCATTAATGTACTGCAACGACAACAATTAAGACCAAGCGGGCAAGACGTCTACATTTCATTTGACAATATCATAATCGTTTCATACCTTGATTATATTGAGACAGGATCGATCACACACTGTTTGTCTCTCTATTTAATCATGTGGATACTTGGGAATGGAAATGCCAACGTAAAATCATTTTCAGCTGAATTATGTTTTTCTTTTTTTCTTAAGAAAACTTTTGGGGTCAAATAAAATCACTTGCAGGACGAATTTGGTCAATGGGCCGCCTGTTGCCTTCCTCTGCTATGTTCCTTTTATCTTGTCAACCTTTGTAATTTGCTTTGGACTTTGAACCATTAGCATCAGCTATCCACCACTCAACTGATACCATTGGAAGTATTTTACCTCTGTTGCCATAGTGGATTTGAAGGTGCTGTTGTCATATGCCCATCCATTCTGACAGGGGACTGTAGCTAGATCACTGTTATTGGAGTTGGACAGGATGTGGAACTGGGGCTCTGGGAACATCTTACAGGAGCTTGGAGTCCCATCTTCCTGTACTGGAACGCTGACAGTCAGTCTCTGCTCCTGGGTCAGATTCTCAAAGAGGCTGCCATCATCCAGAGCACTGAGGTCACAGTGGTGAGAGGGTACGGCGGCAATGAAGTTATTCAGCAGGAAGTGACACGGTAGTATCACTCGAGGGATACAGAGCAGAGTGACGATCAGCACCTGAAACCATCCACATCCATCGATCTCCTCTAGAATGTTGTCAAACTTCATCCTCAAGCTTGGGCAAGAGGGTGATCCTTTGCAATACAGCTAAAAGTGGAAGACAATCAATTTAATTTAAGCCGTGCAGAAAATTGACACATACCTTACTGTGTTGTATGTATGCAGTCTGCAATGAGGAAAATGTGAGTGCGCTAATGTGGAGGTAGGATCTTAAATTGGTCACCCTGATCCAGGAGAACTTTCCTTGTTGTGTATGTGAGGTTTCAAAATTAAAAAGGCATCTGTAATTTGTAAGTAATTTGCACAAAAATTTTTAGGGGGGGGGGTGTAGAGCAAAACGGAGAACACCATCATAAAAGTGAGGTCATATTAGTTTGTAGCCCAAACGGTTCGCACACTACAGACAGAAGTTGGCACATCAGCTTTACCGACTTCAGACAAGTTCTGTGGGCTTATGGGGGTTTTACCGTTTGGACATGAGAAGACCGATTTTCGGGATTTCTCAGTCTGACAAACATTGCTGTAGCTCGGCCTCCTTCCATGCAGATGCGTAAGGCTTACAAACATTGCTGTAGCTCAGCCTCCTTCCATGCAGATGCGTAAGGCTTACAAACATTGCTGTAGCTCGGCCTCCTTCCATGCAGATGCGGAAGGCTGACAAATGTGGATGCGATGGATTGAGATGCAGTCCATGCAAAAAATATATATTTTTAGCTTAAACTGACAGATTTTGATGGGGGTTTATTGTATTATGTTACTTAGATTGACACACATCTACTCTTAAGGATTTAATTAGACCACATAATATAATAATTCACATTTCCTGTTGCTACAGGATTATTTTCCTGCTGTAGCAAACTGGCTCAAATTAAGATCCTACATCTGTATTCATCCACGGAGCTTGAGAGGATTAAATCATTTAGGACTTACTTAGTAAAGGTCTTGGGTCCAGAGAGGGTGGGCGAAAGACTCTTCTGGCCAGTACTTCCCTCTAGCAGTGGAACCACAGACAACTCTCCCCACAGGATGAAGTCTTGAGTTCTAAGAGCTAGCCTGCCTTCTGATGTCCTCTCTACTGGAAACACGTCCTTCTCAGGTAGAAACACCTCCACTGGCTTTCCAACAGAAGTATAAGTAGATAGGTCTCTAAGTCACCTTCGATAAGCTTTGAGGAAATATGTTCCCAGACCCAAGATAACCAAAATGGGAAACAAAGTTTATGCCACTTCCAGACTCAATCACACTCCCCCTCTCTCCCCACCTCCTGAACCCCTGCGCTGGGAGCAGAGTTCAGAAACTAGACTGTTGTGTTAGCTGACAGCTGGACCAGTGTGAGGCAAGCACATTGGCCAAGAGCTGAGCTGTTCTGATTGGAGAGGTGTGACAAACATTTTATAATTTGTTTATATTATATTTTTTGTCACAACATATTGGTACGTTGATACACTGCTGACATTGTGCATAAGTCAATATAGTTCATTGTCCACACACACAATGTTTTTCTTTTGAGTGTTTTCACATTCTTGTAATAAATATGCTGTGATACAGAAAAAAGTAGGTACTGACACTAAAGTCTCCTTTACACCTTGTGCTAACATGTGAGTTTTGTGATCTGATCAACATGATCCAATCACGATCTGATAAAGGTTTGTCACGTATTCACATTGTATTAAAATGTCTTTCTTATGCGTCCACCGTGTTGGCATTGTTACCAGACTATCTCTTTGCATGCAAATGAATTAGGACTGACTCAACTTAGATGGCTTAAACACACTTTTTTGCTACCATTCATAATTTCTAAACTAGAATTAATTTTCATTGCGGAATGCAGACTTCAAAATTCTAAACTCAAATCACTGCCACAAAACTTGAAAAATGTTGAGAGCTTAAAAACCCATTATATGGCTTATGATCATATAGTACTTACTATAGCTTACTATACTAGCCCACTATAACCCACTATAATAACTCCAAGACTAGAAACTACCCCAAAATAGGTCACAATACTAATACAAAGCCTATGAAAACCCTATTACTACCATTACTACTTCTACCGTTAATACTGCCGTTACTACCACTAATACCACTACTAATACTATTTCACAACCATACATACTCCAAGACTAGCAAGCACACCACATTTACTTCAGTTAATGTCCTTTTCTAATTGACAGATATTCTTTCAAAATAATACAAATGTATTTATTTTAAGACAATTACTGATGCCATATGTCAATGGTGGCACGTCAATGATTTTAGAGGCTGGTACTAGGATGATTTAAAGGGTGTGAACATGCAGATATATATAGATGTACTGTATATCCTCAATTAAAATAATTAAATATACACCGAGTTTAGGAAACATTAAGAACACCTTCCTAATATTTAGTTGCAATATTGACTTGCATTGAGTTCGTCGGGACTCTACAAGGTGTTGAAAGCGTTCCATAGGGATGCTGGTCCATGTTGACTCCAGTGCTTCCCACAGTTGTGTCAAGTTGGCTAGATGTCCTTTGGTTTTGTGGACCATTCTTGATACACACAAGGAACTGTGAGCGTGAAAAACCCAGCAGTGTTGTCGTTCTTGTCACAAACTGGTGCGATTGGCACTTACTACCATACCCCGTTCAAAGGCACTTAAATCTTTTGTCTTGACCCTTCACCGTCTGAATAGCACATATACACAATCCATGTCTCTTGTCCCAAGGCTTAAAAATCCTTCTTTAACCAGTCTACCCTGCTTCATCTACACTGATTGAAGTTTATTTAACAAGTGACATCGATATATTAACACACAAATATGAATCTGTAGTACGCATCAGATAAAAGTATGTTTGATCTCAAGCACTGTGTGTATGTTAACTCTGCTCTTCTCAGGAAGCTATGGGCCAATTTATCAAGGCTGTTTTCGTTTCCATTGAATATGTTTGACAATTTAAAAAAATTGCACGTCAAGACCTACAGACACTGAAGTAATCGTCTAACTGAACTGAGGTTTCCATATTTACCATTGAGAATGGATGTGGTTCTGTGCTAAACAATGAGAATGTAGAGTACATGTTAATGTACGTTGAAATAATACAGTATAAGAGATGTAAAACTCTTGGTATGGTGTTCATTTGAATCCTTCAGTTGATGCATCATTAAAGAGGTTGAACCTGGAAGAACTGTCCGAGATTCCTTGAGTTGTATCCTCACTCCTTTACAAGTCTGACCTCATTATTTGGTCAACAGTAGTTTACTGTTTGCTTTATTCAGTGAATTTCGCTTGACATGCTCATGGACTATGGGATTGGATCAATGCTGCTTATGTTCCACAGCCAAGGACACACACAAATTACATGTTTGTCTTCAAAAGAGAACTTGTCTTTAGAAGAGTAAAAGGGTCCTGTATTCTTGAGTTCTAAATGAAACAGCTGCACACTCTCCTGTACTTCAAATAAAATGTTTGGATGGATGTGTGCATTACTTTAGAACGAGCTATTTTATTAATCATCTGAAGCACTGCCAAGGATTGGATTTATTGCTTGGACAGCAGTTCCAAAATAGATAAAAAAGAAGTTGATGGCCACTTGAACACCATGGTTACAGCCCTAAGCTCTTCATTAGTACCTCTTAGGGCAGGGGGCCCAAACTACATTCAGCAGCTGGCCGAATTGTTTTCACAACATAATTATAAATCATTTGTAGACTGCAAATGTACTGCAAGTAGCACAAACATAATTAGTATTTCGCAAAAACATAATAATTTAAAACTTTTATTACATTTGGATAAGATCACACATGTTTCTCAGATTTTTTAAATTAAAATCACCTTGAGCAGATTTCCTGGCATTTTACATTCTCCTTTGTCCAACAACAATAACAACAACAAATAATAATAATCATGTTTCCTTAGAACAGAGCTGAAGACACACATGGCAACAAAGCAGCACAACGGTTTTCAAGGCTGTGTATTTCTGCAGATGTAGGCTAGTTGTGTAGGCAGTAATACTACATACACGTAGCCTCCGGGAGTAGGGGTGCTGAGGGTGCTGCTACACCCCCTAAGAAAAAAACAGAAAAAAACCTGTACCCCCCCCACCCCTGTACCCCCCCCACCCCAAATCTACCCACTGCCATGTACTGTACATACAGTAAACATTCCTAAGCAAGATTTGATAGAATCCGGACCCAAGTCTTATTATAGAACCACTCAAGACAACCAGTTTGTATGACAGAACAACAAGTTGACATATATGTGACTTGTTTCAGGAAAGTAGGCAAATGTCGTACGTCACTACTTCACAGGAGAGGCATTTAAAAAATATTTGTATCAAAATGTGTTTTTTTGTTGTCAGAAATGCCTTCTGGAACGTGAACTTTCATGTGCCTTAATAACAAACGTGTGTGCCATCTGCAAATACAAATAGAATTGTTAAATTACGAGTTGGTTTAGTCACAGAAAAAGTCAGGAACCTTCCTGCTAGCCATGACTGGCTGAGATAATGGATGGGCTGGACATGCTGAGAGATGAGTTTGGATTGGTCAGTGATATAGCATGCCTCTGTCAATAATATGAGCTGGTTAGTATGTGTAGGTAATCCTTTCTAACGCGGAATTTTTGAAAGATATCACTTAGTAGAACTGCAAAAGTGTTGTTCTCCACTTTCTGGAGGACCGAGTTTTGAAATCAGTGGAATGCCCGGTGGAATTAGAGTATGATAGCTAAGGAGATGGAGAAAATTCTGGCGTTTGATTGCAAATATGCAGAGGGAGTCAAAAAGGGAAGACACAGAAGGCTGTTGTATAAAACACCTGTCTACGGATTACTAAATTCAAAACATATATCTGAAAATGTCTTCAAACTAAGGGCAACTATGGCATCTGTGACAGAGAGGGAGAAGCATCCTTCCATGTATATGGGTAAGATAGTCTAGCTAGCTACATTTTCAGATATTATACGTTTCGAATTTAGTCAGAAAGTGATTTTCATTTCAAGTTAAAGCGTAGTCAGCTAGCTAGCTAACGTTAAGCGTATGATCTGTGTAGTAATATTATTTGTACTACTGTAGACCAGGGCCCGTGGTCTAGTGGACTACTGTAGACCAGGGCCCGTGGGCTAGTGGACTACTGTAGACCAGAGCCCGTGGGCTAGTGGACTACTGTAGACCAGGGCCCGTGGGCTAGTGGACTACTGTAGACCAGGGCCCGTGGGCTAGTGGACTACTGTAGACCAGGGCCCGTGGGCTAGTGGACTGCTGTAGACCAGGGCCCGTGGGCTAGTGGACTGCTGTAGACCAGGGCCCGTGGGCTAGTGGACTGCTGTAGACCAGGGCCCGTGGGCTAGTGGACTGCTGTAGACCAGGGCCCGTGGGCTACTGTAGACCATGGGCCAGTGGTCTACTGTGGGCCAGTGGTCTGTGGGCCAGTGGTCTACTGTGGGCCAGTGGTCTACTGTAGACCATTGCTAGTTATAGGCTAATGTAAGCTAGGTAGCTAACATTGAACCTGGCTGGTTAGCTACCTGCAGATTTGTGCTGGGTAGTAATGTTATGAGTTGGGATTATGGTTCATTGTTTAGCTAGCTAGCTACATGTCTAAACAAAAGACTCCACTATGTAAGTAACCATTTCACTACACCTTCTGTATCCTGTGCATGTGACAGATAAACTTAGATTTTAGTTGATATAGTATGTGTTTACCAGAGACGGTAATGTGAAGAACATGACCTGGCACCAAAGTCAAATTAGGACATAACGTTAGGCCAACGAGACAGTGTCCAAGTTCAAAAGTTCTCTGCTAGAATGCTCTGCTTTTATTTTGTCACACTCACAAACGTAAGCTATTTTCTGTAATTGGCTCGCCATTAACTTGTAAACAATGATCTTGTTGTGAGTTTATTTTTCTGTAATAATGAAGACAAATGAAGACATTGCCAGCTATATGATATGGTCATTATTTGAACTGGCTAGCCAGCTAACTTAACATTAGCTAGCTAACAAGCTAGAAAAGAACCAAAACATTGTTTAGAAAGTAGCTTTTAGTTACCTGGTTTGTTAGATTAACATTATATTAAATTAATTTCCAAACAGATGGGTTTATTGGTGTTAAAATACACTAGTTATGCTATTTTGGACCACCAGGCTGCTGATGTCATGCAGCCTGTAGTTTTTGTGATTATACTTTTTCATAATGACAACGATAAGTTTGATGTCGGACGACAATAGAATGTTCATGATGTCACTGCGACAACTGTCGATAGCCGTAGTATAAACGGGGCAGCAGGTAGCCAAGTGGTTAGAGCGTTGGGCCAGTAACTGAAAGGTTTCTAGATCGAATCTCTGAGCTGACAAAGTAAAAAATCTGTTGTTTTGCCCCTGAACAAGGCAGTTAACCCACTGTTCCTAGGCTGTCATTGTAAATAAGAATTTGTTCTTAACTGACTTGCCTAGTTAAAAAAAAAACAGTCTTGAAATCTTTGGTTGTTTAGTATATGGCCTCACATGTGAATCCTTAAAGAGATGGGTAGGGCTAAGGCTTAAGGGGGTGTGAAGGATGGTGTAGACAAAGAAGAGCTCAGTAGGTTCACTAAATCATTCAAGGGCCATTTTCTCAAAAATGTGGTTACAAGTTTATCAACTTTGAAAGCAGAATTACTCTGCCATATATACAATATTCTAGCTCTGAATCTCTCCTTTTAGCCAATGTAAAAAAAACTATTTCAAATTTTGCTACATAAGACCGAATCGAGCCGGTCGGTCACATATGTAATATTTAACTGGTAATGCCCGAGAAGCCGGTGTTTGTTGGATATATTGGTACAAGTGTTCATCGAGGGCCAGCAAATTGTGCCAATATATCCAACAAACCCCCGGCTTCAAGGACATTACCACTTAAATATTACATATGTGACCAACCAACTCCTTCCACAAGATATAGTCCATACACAAGTCTAGGGTTGCTAGAGACGCGATCCTGTCGCTTGTTCTTTTTGTTCTGTATCTATGGATGTGACCCAGTCGTTTGTTCTTTTTGTTCTGTATCTATAGACGCGACCCAGTCAATAACTTTGAACTGAAGCTGGAAAGACTGCAAACTAGCTGCACTTAATTTCGTATGACCTTTTTTCAATTTACATTTCTTTGTATATATCCATAATAACTATGCCCCTACACATTCATTACTATGGGACAGTTGGACATCGAGTTTGAATATTGAAACAATGTTGCAAATGTCAGAGAGATAAGACAGCATGGTTTATACAAATCTCCCATTGAAAACTAAACGTTAGTCTAAAAGAAATGTGAGATAATGTCTAGATGCTTTTTATAGTGGAGATCAAGTTTATAAATACCTGGCTGGGATGATGAGACAGTCGATTGCACAGTCAGATGGAACAGAGTAAAAATAGGAATTTAATTAACGTCATAGATTTAGCTGGTGGTAACTTGTGGAATAGACTTTTAACCAATCAGCATTCAGGATTAGACCCACCCGTTGTATAAATCTGTAATACATTTGTTCTGTACTGTAGACTTTGTACAAGTGTCTCTGGGTTTGCTATTTTAATCTTTAATCCTTTGGAAATGGGTAACTGAGGAGACTAATGTGCCAACTCACTTTGCCCCGAAAGAGAAGTGAGGCATGAAAGCAAGGAAGGGCATTGGGGCACACTGGTCACGCTTTTAATTTAATCTTGTGCAATCAAATCAAAATCATGGAATATCGATGTACAATCAGGTCCAAAATGAACGTCACCCTTGACAAAGATGAGTAAAAAAGACAGCATAAAATAAATAATACAAATACTGACCTACTGAGCAATTGTTCAGAAAAATGGATTTTGTTTAACAAGTAATGCTATTTCTCTCTCAAAGAAATAGGGGTAAAATTATTGGCACCCCTAAAGATTATTATAAATATAAACAAACAAAATAAAATCTGCATTAACATTCTACTTGTTTAAATTATTCTTATCTTAAGGAATGCGTTTTGGTCTTCCATGGCTTCCTGTTTTACTGGGGTAGAAAAATGAAGTAACACGCATAGGAAAAAGCAAAGAACTCACAAATGGTTATTGACCTTCATAAATCAGGTAATGGGTACTGGAACAGTGGTAATCTTGCCTGATTTTGAATGCATGTGTATCTTTTCCCCACGCACAGTGAGGAAGATGGTTCTGGAGGCAAAGAAATGTCCAAGGGCCACAGCTGGAGAATTACAGAACTTGGTCACATCTTCAGGTCACCAAGTTTCCAAATCTACAATTTGACGCCATCTCCTTTGCCAATAGGCTCTTAGTAGCGGTTGCCAGAAAGACACTTTCATTGAGAGCAACCAACAAATGTAAATGCCTGGAGTTTGCTAAACGGCATTGGCACTTGGATTGGAACAGGCGCTATGGTCAAATAGAGCACTTTGGCCCGAGAAAGAAGGATACATATGCAGAAAAGAACCTCATACCTACTGTAAAATATTGTGGGGAAGCTTTGCTGTTACAGGGCTATTTTGCTTCCACCAGCTTGGAAAACCAATATGAATTGTATATGTCAACATAATGCAAAAATTCAACATGGATGGTCTCATGTTGGTGAGCTAAACAAAGATAAATATTCAAACCAAGTCAATGGTCAATACCAACATGAATGAAGCAGGTCTTTATTGTCGATCATCAGTGATCAAATGGCAACTTGTCAGCAAGCTAGTTCATATAATAAGCAGTTAATTGGATAATGATTTAATTCATGAAACACATTCATGCAAAGTTCATCCTGGATTGGGCAGATCGATAGTCCACAGAGAAGGGGAACAGAAAACATATTGAATGTACCCATAACAGAATACTATCTTTCTCCCTCTTCCTAACATCACATTATGTATTCATTGATAAAGTACATGTACAACAGTCAATGCTTTAGATTGGATACTTTATCTTGACATTCTTAAAAATGTAGGTACATGTAGTTTGTAATAGCCTTGATTGGTTAGCATTTAGTTATGAATGCTGTAGTTTGTCATCGCTGCAAGTTTTTTCTTCCTGATTCCATTCCATATTAAGTTCCATCTCTCTCACCAAACAATCTTTTCAATCATGTCAAATTACACACAGATATTTAACACATTTTTGTTAGTTTGAATGCAGCAGCATTATTAGAGCTTGAGGAGGTCTCATCCAACAATTTGATACTTCTGAAAAATAAAGTTAACAAAACAAATGCAATTACAATTTTTTTCTCAACAGTTCTTTGATTTATCAAATAAAAATAAAGATTACCTTTTGTCTCAAGAAGTAACTATATTATGTACAATAAACTATTATGGAACACCAGAAGCAAGTATATTTCAAGGCATGCCAAATTTCTTAGAAATGCTGATTGGTAAAAAAGTAAAATAGATGGCCCAATTAAAAGCAAACTTTTATTAGTGTGAGCCAATGAAATTGCTTCATATTAAACTGTGAATGATTGGCATCACATAGCAGCTCTACCTGAGTGCATGTCTCACTAAATTGTTCAAGACATTTTGGGGTGACATCAGAAAGTTGTTGGTGTATTGTATGAAGCAAAATAACTGGATTTGAAAACGTATTGTACTAGAGTAGATGTTTCGTTGTATTGTAAGTTGTATTATCCTTGTCATTTGATGAGAGAAATTATGATTCCTGTAAGATAAAAGGGTAACACATTATACGTGAAGCACAGAATAACATACTGAGAAAAGACAAAGAAACATAGTGACATTTAAAGTGCAAAATAAATCAAATTCTACAGTGATGTTTTTAATATGTAAGTAGGTACACGGTATGTTCAGAATCATAGGATTTTGTAACTGGTCAAATGTTTTAGCAAAATGTCGTAAATGGGAATGATTGATGATTTACACCTGAAGTCAACATTCTATGAAACTATATAACTAGAACTACTTCCTCATGTGTATAAACTGTGAAGGACTTTTCAAGATGTTCAGAACTGGGACCGGAGAAAAATGGGGTAGGGCCATGCTATTTCATTTTTAGTCAGGGGGGGGTTGAGTATTTTTTTTGTATCTAATCCAGGTTCGATTAAATGTCATATTGCTCAAGAGTTTGAGAAGTAGTTGCTTATTACATCTCAATGTGTGCCCGATGCTGTCCCTCATCCCTGATTATCTGCAGGGTGTGCAATATTAAGTGCTCCTAGTGTGGTCTCAATCAAATGATCCATATTCTATAGGCTATAGGCCTAGGTTATATGAAGAGCATACTCGGAGAAGCACAGGGCAAAGTTATATTTCCAAGAAAATGTACTTCCCGTGTTTTTGCGCTGCTGGGATGGTGTATATAAAACTAGGCTACACAGCATTATACACTTCAATGGATAGGCTCTCCCAATCATGAGCCCCGGCCTGCCCTGCTCTTGCTGATGTAAACCCTTTTGTGCTGCCTAACCAATGACTGTGCTGTATACGTTGGCACTTCAGGAGATGAGTGAATGGCTTCTTTTGAAAATGATGTTGACATTTTTATTTTATTTTTTACAATTCCTGTGCGTTCGGACTGGGCCTGTTCATGTCCTGTTCAGTTTGAGAGGGAAAACGTGGCGATGAAAAGGAAGACCGGTGGTAAGCTTGCTACTGCTTTAATTGATTTGAATAAAAACGATATGTTTCGCTGCCCATAATGAATATATTTCTCAGACTTATTGACCTCACAATAAGCCAGATTCTAGTAATTTACACAACCAACATTACTATGAAGCACCAGCCACAGATATTTGAGAAGGCTTTAATTCATTTAAACGGTCTTCATTTTAATTTGACTTTAGGCTACTAACAACAAGAGCGTTTTGTGTTGAAGACTATGTCTTCATATTCAAGAAATACGAGCTAGGCCTTCCTGTTTGACAGGAGGTAGGTCTTCATATTTGAGATAGGGCTTGTGATTGATGTGATTGGCTTGATGAAACATGGCTCAAACCTGATGAATTTACTGCGTTACATGAGGCCTCTCCTTCTGGTTACACTAGTGACCATATCCCCACACATCCTGCAAAGGCAGTGATGAATTCATGAACTTCTTCAATGAAAAGATCATGATCATTAGAGAGCAAATTCAAGACTATGCGTATTTATTTCTACAAAACTCAATTGTCCTGGGTCTGCACAGAACTCCCAGGACCTCGAATCTTAGGAGAAGTTTTTTAATCGTGTATCTCTAGACACAATAATAGTCATGGCCTCTAAATCTTCCAGCTCTAAACTACTGTAAGAGCTACTTCCTGTGCTTGGCCGTCCTATGTTGAACATAATAAACGGCTACCTATACTCTGGATGTGTACCAAACTCACTAAAAGTGGCAGTAATAAAGCCGCTCCTTAAAAAGCCTTGAGAGAGATAAAAAAAATCTGCCAATATCGAATCTCCCATTCCTCTGAAATTGTTATTTAAAAAGCTGTTGCTCAGCAACTCACTGCTTTCCTGATGACAAATAATGTAAACTAAATGCTCCAGTGTGGTCTTAGACCCAATCGTAGTACAGAGACCGCGATGGTGAAGGTGGTAAATTACATTTTAATGGTGTCAGACTAAAGCTCTGCGTCTGTCCTCGTGCTCCTAGACATTTGTGCCGCTTTTGACACCATCGATCACCACATGCTTTTGGAGAGTTTGGAAACCATAAGTGGTTTACACAGACGTTTATGTGTGGTTTAGATCTTATCTGTCGAAAATATATCATTCTGTCTCTGTGGATGGTTTGTCCTCTGAAAAATCAAAATTAAGTTTGGGTGTTCCTCAAGGTCTGTTTTAGGACCACTATTTTTTTCACAATAGATTCTATCTCTTTTGGATGTAATTCGGAAACACAATGTCAACTTTCACTGCTATGCAGACAACACAGCTGTACATTTTGATGAAACATGGTGAAGCCCCAAAACTGCCTACCCTGGAAGCCTGTGTTTCAGACATAAGGAAGTGAATGGTGGCAAATGTTTTACTTATAAACTCTGACAAAAGAGAGATGCTTGTTCTAGGTCCCAAGAAACAAATAAATCTTCTGTTGAATCTGACAATTAATCTTGATGGTTGTACAGTTGCCTCAAATAAAACCTAACCTACAAAGCATTACATGGACTTGCTCCTACCTATCTCTCTGATTTGGTCCTGCCGTACATACCTACACGTACGCTACGGTCACAAGATGCAGGCCTCCTCATTGTTCCTAGTGTTTTTAATTAAGCAGCTAGCGAGGGCGTTCCCCTATAGAACTCCATTTTTATGGAATGGTCTGCCGATCCATGTGAGAGAAGCAGAATCGGTCTTGACCTTTAAGTCTTTACTGAAGACTCATCTCTTCAGTAGGCCCTATGATTAAGTGTATTCTGGCAGAGGGGTGTGACGGTGAACGGCAAGGCTCTGGAGTGACGAACCACCCATGTTGTCTCTGACTAGCTGGCTCCCCTCTCTCCACTGGGTTTCTCTGCCTCTGTCCTTATTATGGGGGCTGAGCTACTGGCTTGTTAGTGCTCTCCCATCCCGTCCCTAGGAGGGGTGCATCAGGTCGTGCCAGGCTTTATTCCCACTATACTCGACTTGAGTGGGTTGAGTGATTGACGTGATCTTCCTGTCCGGTTTTGCACCCCCTCGGGATTGTGCGGTAGGGGAGATCCACATTGTCTCAGGGTAGTATGTTGGTGGTCTGTTGATATCCCTGTGGTGGTGTGGGGGCTGTGCTTTGGCAAAATAGGTGGGGTTATATCCTGCCTAGTTGACCCTGTTCGGGGGTATCGTTGGACGCGGCCACAGTGTCCCCCGACCCCCCCCTGTGTCAGTCTCCGGTATCTATGCCGCAATAGTCTATGTGCCAGGGGGCTAGGGTCAGTCTGTCCTATTTGGTGTAATTATCATGTCTTATCTGATGTCCTGTGTCATCTTAAGTATGCGCCCTCTAATTCTCCAATCTCTCACTTGCTCTCTCTCTCC
This sequence comes from Oncorhynchus kisutch, assembly GCF_002021735.2. Lineage (NCBI taxonomy): Eukaryota > Metazoa > Chordata > Actinopteri > Salmoniformes > Salmonidae > Oncorhynchus > Oncorhynchus kisutch. Next base: position 79,229,985 of record NC_034177.2, on the reverse strand, counting down.
CCTCCAGGAGGACCTGAGCCCTTGGACCATGACTCAGGACTACTTGGCCTGACAACTCTTGGCTGTTCTCCCTCCCAAGTCCACCTGGTCATGCTACTGCTCAATTATTGCTGATCTGCCTGCGGCTATGGAATCCTGACCCGTTCACTGGACATGCTCCCTCGCACTCTCTCTCCTTCCCCTTCTCTCTATACCACACCTGCTGTCTCAACCTCTGAATGCTCAGTTATGAAAAGCAAACTGACATTTACCCCTGAGGTGCTGACCTGTTGCAACCTCTATAAACACTGTGATTATTATTTGACCCTGTTGGTCATCTATGGATGTTTGAGAATCTTGAAGAACGATCTGGCCTTAATGGCCATGTACTCTTATAATCTCCACCTGGCACGGCCAGTAGAGGACTGACCACCCCTCAGAGCCTGATTCCTCTCTAGGTTTCTTCATAGGTTCCAGTCTTTATAAGGAGTTTTTCCTAGCTACCGTGCTTTTACATCTGCATTGCTTGCTGTTTGGGGTTTTAGCCTGGGTTTCTGTATAAGGGTCTAGTCTGCTATTTAAGAAATACATTGTGAAGGATTTGTGACAAGCTACAGGCAGGCAGGAGTGGACAGCATTTCAACAGCACATCAACAACAGCACTTTAACAACATGCCTATACATTTTTCATTAAGGCTGTTTAAAATAATTACTTAGAATGAAATATCAATGAAACGAAAAATTCCTAATTGGGCTACACTGTCATTCTACAGTGCCTTTGAATTGACTTTTAGAAACATGAGTTTGGCCCGTCTTTGGTTTGAGGATCATGCGGTGAGCTATGCATGTCTATTTTGTAACAGGAATGTAACAGAATACAATAGAATGAATTAGAAAATGATAGTTTCACAATTGAATAAAGTTGCAAGTGCATATAGGCCTACCTGAAGATCTGCGGCTGCTGTGTTAAAAAACAAATGCATTTTTCTCTAATTCATTGATGATCAGATACTCAGTCATAACTGGTTCGGTTGTTCTACATGTTTACAGTTGATAGACAACTTTAGCACTGTTCCAAACTGTTCCAAACTGAAGACGATCCTCTTTTTTTAACAATAGCGTATAGAAATCAAAACGTCTCCTGTGCTGCAGCATGCGCTCATTCGTTGTCATGCACTGTTGAGGTATTAGACGAAATTCTGCTTCTGAGTTGATAAAAGGCTATTTTTTTCTCAGAACTGCAAATAAGATGATAGATTCATGCAGTGCTTTTATTATAAAGCAGAGCTTTTCACCACTACTCTTGTCCACAGTGGTCTGCGAATCCACAACCTTCTGGCCCACCGCCCTTGCTACTTAGCCATGTAATGCTTACGAAACGGTTTCATGTAATGCTTACAGTTTCTAAAACTGCATATCTAAGGCTATCTGTCCTACGAGTGAGGGTAAACATTAGGCATGTTGTCTGCTATCCACTTTGTTTGAATTATTATTTTGGGTATAGGGGAAGGTCACTAGTGTTTTTTCAAGTGTGCAATATTTTTTACTGAAGGGAGGGCCATCCATTTTCTTTTCAGAGAGGTCTGATTTCCTCCAGGTATCCCTCATTATAAATAAAGTACAGTCCCTAATACAACAATAACAGAAATCATGTTAATTTGGACACATTCCACAGTATCTATCTTTAAATGTGCTTCTGATTTAATATGAGCCTCAAATGGCAACCTACTCCCTATGGGCTCTGGTCAAAAGTAGTGCACTAAATTGGGAATAAAGAGCCATTTGGGACTCTGTAGGTACATCTAATTAACTCCTCCAAAATAAAAGCCACTCATGATCATATCTGGGTGAACCGTTTCAAGAACGTAGACAAGAACACATGCTGACCATTACAAAGCCACAAGTACATCGACTTTATGCATTCATTTCGATTACCTCAAAATCCTTTTCTATCTCAATGAAAAAGACAGAGGAATAATGACACTTATTTTGGTAACACTTTACAATAAAGGTACCTTAATTTAAAGCGTCACCCTTAGTTTAAACAGAGATATTGGCCTACTGCATGAAACATTTAGCAGCACTTGAAGCAGCTCCTGGTGAAGTGTGATATTGTCTTATGAACACCTTCATAGGGCTTTATGAGACTGTATACTACTATATCGTGGCACAGGTTTTCATTCCAAAATGCAGATTTACCAGTCCCTGATTATTATCTACATGACGGTAACTTTACTCAAAGCACCTTGGAAAGTGTTATAATGCTTTTAAAACCTTAATAGAATCTCATAGATGCAGTCATTGAGCATTGTGAAACTTGACAATCAAGTAATAAGGCATGAGAGAGATATTCATATTATATAACAGTCTCTGGTACCTTATTGCTTTATTGTAGTTTCATAATGCTCCATGACTTCTATAAGGTGCTATGAACGCTTATAACGCAATATAACAGTTCAGAACTCTTCATAAGAAGGAACGTCAAGTGTTACCTAAACTACTATCCGTGGTCTGACCTAAATAACGTTCATCCTATAATTTAGCTATATATTATTTTCATATCCCACGTAATCATTTTAATTTAAAGCACTTCTTTAAGCAAACTAGTAAGTGAGAACAGAGGAGGCTGCTGCTCTGCTGTTGCAGTTTTTTTTCTTCCCTGGAAGCGTTAGTGATGGGAGGAGTAGACAAGAACTGGTCTTAGAACAGGTCTTATTAAGGCATACGAGGGCTGCTGTACTGAGTCAGAATCACAGGGGGGCTAGGGGAGGCTAGTGGAACCACATAACAAATCAGGCACCCCACAATCGATATGGACATTGGGCACCATCATCGTGCAGAGCCCCAAGAGTCAATGTGTAATTCGAACCCTGCTAAGGAACAAGTTCCCAGACAGGTGCAGGGAGGCCTCAGCTGCAGGAGGAGGTAACAAACACCCACTTCCCTAGTCTGTGGCATTGGGGGTCACACCCACTTCCCTAGTCTGTGGCATTGGGGGTCACACCCACTTCCCTAGTCTGTGGCATTGGGGGGTCACACCCACTTCCCTAGTCTGTGGCATTGGGGGTCACACCTACTTCCCTAGTCTGTGGCATTGGGGGTCACACCCACTTCCCTAGTCTGTGGCATTGGGGGTCACACCCACTTCCCTAGTCTGTGGCATTGGGGGTCACACCAACTTCCCTAGTCTGTGGCATTGGGGGTCACACCCACTTCCCTATTCTGTGGCATTGGGGGTCACACCCACTTCCCTAGTCTGTGGCATTGGGTGTCTCACCCACTTCCCTAGTCTGTGGCATTGGGGGTCACACCCACTTCCCTAGTCTGTGGCATTGGGGGTCACACCAACTTCCCTAGTCTGTGGCATTGGGGGTCACACCAACTTCCCTAGTCTGTGGCATTGGGTGTCTCACCCACTTCCCTAGTCTGTGGCATTGGGTGTCTCACCCACTTCCCTAGTCTGTGGCGTTGGGGGTCACACCCACTTCCCTAGTCTGTGGCATTGGCGGTCACACCAACTTCCCTAGTCTGTGGCATTGGGGGTCACACCAACTTCCCTAGTCTGTGGCATTGGGGGTCTCACCGCTGCCTGGTGCTCTCTATTACTGGTTTTGTTCTTGGCCTTAACTGTGATTAGAAGCAGACCCCTCTTTGTTATCTTAAGCTGAGAGTTGAAACATAGTGTTTTTGCACAAACACGTTTGAGGTCGTGGAGTTACTCTGACATACAGTAGATAAAGGGGTGTGTGAAGTGCATTGTGGGTGGTCTGGTGGATAGATAGCCCTGATACACTAAGCTAGGCTATATTATCTGGTGGTTGTCTTGCTCTCAGAAGCATCTGACTTCCCCTTGGTGGGTATGGATGTAGATGACAACGGGTAAAGTTTGCCTCGCCTCCTGGGCGTCCCAGGGGCTGAGGAATCATCGGTTTGAGGCGGTCTGGGTTTTAGAGGAAGTGCAGTCTGCGCCCGCACGGATATGAGCTGCCTCCGGACTTCTGTAACTGCAGCCCCCCGGCGTGGGCGCTGAGGGGAGGGGCTGTCGGTCCGGGAAGTGGAGTAGCAACAGGGGGAGGTGCTGAGGCTACGGGGGGAGGGGCATGCAGAGAGAGGGGTTCGGGAGATGACCCCACGCAGGGGGGTCTGGGGGGTGGAGAATAAGGAGGAGTTGGTCCCGGGTCCGGGTCGGGACTGCAGAGTCTGGGACCTCTGGTGCAGTGGAACATTTATTCTTGGGGTCCTAGTTTTGTGAGATTGATGCCTGAAACACAGAGATACAATACAGAGATAGTCATATATGTAGAATGATGCTTTGAATTCTGAATTATGTTCTAGAATTATGCTTAAAGATCATAATCTGGAGGTTTTCACATAATATTATTATCCATTCAGAATACTATTCAAAGGGCTGGGTGAACAACAGAGTGGATAAAAGGCAGCCTTTGCGTGAGCCCCTAGAGATCGGGAATTGATAAGAACATGTGTTTCCTGTCAAATACGCTTTTAATTTAACCTACCTAGCATATATAGTTGAAAGTTGGGGTTTGTGGAGATTAGCACTGGGGCCAGTTTGGGAGACAGCATGAAATGGTGTAACAGAGGATCCCTGTAGCTTAACAGCCGTGACAGGACGGGGTATTCTGCTCCTTTGACGCCCCTCACTCCTCTCCCCCCAAATTCCCCTCTCCTTCCTGGGCAGATAGTTGTCCTCATCATGGGTGTCTTCCTCTGACTGGATCTCTGCTGGAACTTTACAGCCATCATCCGCAGAGGACGCAGAGGAAACAGAAGCCAGTCTTAGCATGCGACCTTGCCTCCTTTCCATGACCAGCCGGGCTAGGTGAGGTCGCTTGGCCCTCTGACGAGACTTGAATGACTGGGACGCCGCCGACTGGTCCTGGTCCGAGCTGGTGTCCTCCTCAGACCGAGAGAGAACCGGGATTCGGCTAATTTTCTGAGGCCTGGTCTGTTTGCTGGCCTCTGCCAATTTTTCTGGATCACCAGGGTCCTTGGGTTCCTCCTGTGGAGAAACCTCATTGTTTTGTTCGAGATGGATCTGGCTCTCCTTCTCTGCTAACATCACGTCTTGGGCAGGCTCCATCTCAGGCGAAACGACAATAGGGGTGTCCTCTGTTTCAGACTCTAACTTGGTTTCTATTGAAATGGCCAGGATATCCTGGGCTTCAGATTCTTCTTGGCCACGAAGAATGGGAGAGGAGAGGTTTGACTGGATCGCTGGCTGGGCTTCGTCCCCAAGTTCTGGCTCTTCTTCCATCTCTTTTTCTGGGGGGATTAACTCCTCAACCTCTTTCTTTGCAACATCCTTTTCCTCCTCCTTAGTCCTGTTGTCTCTCTCTGGGGAACCTGGGATTTCTCTCTCGGGATCTTCCTCCTTTGACCTACTCTCTCTCTTCTCCTCTTCCTCCTCCTCAAACCTGCTCACTTCGTCCCCTTCCTCGTCTTTCTCAAAGACATTGCTTTCTGATCCACTCTCCCTCCTCTGTACGTCGTATGTCTTTTGGAACTCCCCTTCAGATCCACTCTCCCTCCCCTCTTCACTGTCTCTGTTTGGAACCTTGCCCTCAGATCCACTCTCCCTCCCCTCTTCACTGTCTCTGTTTGGAACCTTGCCCTCAGATCCACTCTCCCTCCCCTCTTCACTGTCTCTGTTTGGATCCTTGCCCTCAGATCCACTCTCCCTCCCCTCTTCACTGTCTCTGTTTGGAACCTTGCCCTCAGATCCACTCTCCCTCCCCTCTTCACTGTCTCTGTTTGGAACCTTGCCCTCAGATCCACTCTCCCTCCCCTCTTCACTGTCTCCGTTTGGAACATTGCCCTCAGATCCACTCTCCCTCCCCTCTTCACTGTCTCTGTTTGGAACCTTGCCCTCAGATCCACTCTCCCTCCCCTCTTCACTGTCTCTGTTTGGAACCTCGCCCTCAGATCCACTTTCCCTCTCCTTCTCAAAGTCTGAACGGTCCACATCGGATCTGCTCTCCCTGCTCCTCTCTTTCTCTCCATCTAAGACATCCTGCTCTTTCTCTTCCTCCGAGTGGTTCTCCTGTTCGTCTGTGGGCTCCTCAACCAGCCCAGGGAGCAGCAGCCTGAGCTGCAGAGTCCCTGAGGAGCTCATCACATTATGGTGGGTAGTCTCGGCAATGTGTACGAATGTCCGCTCTACTTTGGTGAAAGGAGGGGAGGTGCTGGTGGGAGTAACAACATTGGGCGCCACATTGACCAGGATGGCGGAGATGGCCGTCGAAGGCGGTTTGGGCTCGGACTTCAACTGCGAGAACAAAGTACCTGGCTCAGACACGTCCAGCAGGCTTCCCAGAGGTCCCAGAGCTCTCTCGCACTGGGGTGTGATGGCTGCCAGCGTCCCCTGGTGACTCCCGGCATCGTCCGGGGGCAGATCACCCACCACGGCAAGGGACCTCCTCACGTCTCCAGGGGAAAAGAGCACCAGGGTCTTGGAGCCTTCCTCCAGCTCCAGGTCCGGATCACCACCAAACCCCATTCCTGAAGAGGCCCGGCGAGGGTATTCCTGAGGAGGCTCGTCTGCAAGGAGAGTAGAGGGAGCTCCATCATCACCCTCTTGGCTGTGCTCGCTGCTCTTGGGGCTCCCATCACCGCTGGACACTGCCCCAGCCCCAGCCCCGACCTCAGCAGCATCCACATTCCCATCCTGATCCTGCTCAACACATGTTCTGGAATCAACCTCAAAGGAGGTTTGGAGTGGTGGAAGGGTGGCGGCGCCGGTGAGCATAGCAGAGAGGAAGTCCACCCGTCGAAAGCGATGCTGGGCCAGCGTGGGTAGTTTAGGCCTCTGGAAGTTGAGGTCCTCCCCACTGCCACCCTGGTATGGGCTGATCTGCTCCAGGGCCTGCAGCACATCACAAAGAGAGGCTGTAGTACACAAGTATCGAAGAAAAGGAAATACTTTCCCTGAACCCCATACTCTTAGAAAGAAAGGTGTTATTGTGTTATTCAGCTGTCCCCATGGGATAATCCCTTGGAGAACCCTTTTTGCTTCCAGATAGAGCCCTTTTCACAGTGGGTTCTACATGGAACCAAAAAGGGTTCTACCTGGAACCAAAATGTGCTCTCCTATGGGGACAGCTGAAGAACCCTTTTGGAACCCTTTTTTTCTAAGAGTGTAGGACATAATAATGAAATATCAGATGTATTATCTAACAATGAGTTAATGAAATGAAAAGGACAAACATACAAAGAACACCCTAACAAAGACTTCAGTACACATCAATACACACAGACACCTGCAAACTGTTGCAGAGCAGAACCAGTGTATGACCTTAAAAACATGAATATATTAGAAAACTTTGGATACGTTTAAAAATGACTACCACAGCATCAAACCATTTTCCATTAGCCATTACTGAATAAACGCAAAAGGCAGCAAAGGCTAAGTTAAGTACTTCCCAAAGCCTTTAATCATATTTTGGTTGTATACAAGCGTCTGAGAAATGTCTAGTATAGTTGACATACATGGATGAAAAAAGGCACAGAAAGTCCATAGCACAGCATTGTACATATAATACTGTATATATGTACATGTTATGTTCTCTGTTTTCTTTTAAATTGCTCAACCCAGGTGTGATTTCATGTGTAGCCATGGTTACAAACAGTGCATTGCCAAATATATGTACAGCTGTGAAGCAAATATACAAGATCACACGACGAGATGACATCAAAGTGTTGAAACGATGTCGATCCAGCAATGTACTAATATCCATTTTTTTGTGTGTTTCTTTAAAAAAATGGCTTGATATACATGCTTTTAAATACATAATGTTATACATAACTCTACAGGGTTATTGTGATACAAAAACAAATGCTTCTAATATATTCACAAAAAGAGAATAGTGACTGTACTGTCCTCTACCGACAGACACTCACAGATCACGATGTTGTTCAAATAATGGTTGACATCTTTTACATTCGCTCCAAAGTGTTAAAAAACTATGATTGCCACTGTATTATCTTACATATTCCCATTCCAACCCACCTCCCACATATATTATTTGCAATGAACAGGAGAATAGTTCCGTTTTTCCAGTACTGCGAGTCATTAGACAGCCTTTGAAGAAGTATTTTTTATTTCTCCTTTATTTAACCAGGTAGGCCAGTTGAGAACACCTTTATTTAACCAGGTAGGCCAGTTGAGAACAAGTTCTCATTTGCAACTGCGACCTGGCCAAGATTGGGACACTGGGCAATAAATAAGTGACTCAGAAACCAGACAATGTTTTTCCTCTTGCCGTCGGTCTTTCCACAAGCACAAATAAGTCACCAAGATCTACATGCAATCAGGACAGTACACACAGGACTGGAGCAACATTACACAGGCTACTAAGCAGCATCATCACAGTATATGATTGCATGCCATTTTACATGAGAATGCTTCTGTAGGAAAACTCCCAAAACCCACTTCAACATTACCAGACAAACTAAATGTTTTTAACAGATGCCTACCAACCCTACTTAGGTATTCACTGATCTGTGGGTGTACTTTTCTTGTTAGGAAATAAACCAAAGTGCAGCAGATAAACTGTAGACCAGTGTAAACAAGGACCTATCACCTCAGACTTTACTAGTTCAAGCGAAGTGGCGTCCGATATCATTTATTGTACGAACTGAACTGATAGGGCCCATATTCACAAAGCATCTCAAGAGAAGGAGTGCTAATCTAGCATACATTTTTCCTTTTAGATCATAATGAATTAGATTACATGGACAGGGGAAACCTGATCTTAGATCAGCACTCCTACCCTAAGATGCTCGACATAGAGCCTCAGAACTAAGCTTCATCAGAGGGTGATGAATACATTCAGTGAATGTCATTATTGGATCACTGAAAACAGTGAAATGGATGGAAGACCAACTGGGCAACTGTATTATATCCCCCCCCCCCATTATACAATCTAGACATGGCCTCAATTCAATTAAACCTGCATTGTGGTGTTAAAGCAGTATAGCTCTTCTTTTCCCATGGTCAAATGAAATGAATTGATAGAGTGGTGTTGGGTCAAATCCATAGAATTAGGAATCAGAATGGATCATAACAGGAGTGGTGTGATGGAAAACATCCAATCATGTTGATTTTATCAACATTGGTGTCATATTGGCTTAGATGTGATGGTAGGAAGATTTGAATTTCACATTGACATAAATCAATGCCTACTAATAATTAAATAGTGTCTCTATGGTTAAATCCTGGATTTAGAGACATAAGTCCTACTACTACTGGCCCAAAGCGAGCAGCTCCGGCACCATATAGGCCTACTCCCCCTTGCGGCAGGGATCCCGGTTCAAACCCCATATGAGCCCTGCTGCTCCTATCCTGTTATTAAGTAATTATTATGAAAAGGAGTTTGGAAATTCTCTTCTCCTTTGTAAAAAAATAAAAAGCACTAGTACTAGGTAGAGAGGTAAGTTTGTAAACAAAGGCACTGCGTAAACATTACTAGGCCAGGTTCAATTGAATATCAGCCTAAGTCCCATCCTTTTAAAACAATTACAGTAGTTAGCAACACATTTTGACAATATGGATATTTCACAAATCTATAGTTAAGACTGGTGCATCAAAATGAAAGTGTGTTTCTTAACAAGAGCTGTGTCCTCTGTCCAGACTCAAAGGCAAGATAAATTAAATAATTCACAACAGTAAACTAGAAACAATTATGGAAAATAAATCATTATTGCTGGTAACACTAGTAATACTGTAACAACTGAAACTGAATACAATATGATAGACATGTTATAAACGTGTTATATACATCTTATAAACATTTATATGCAGCATTCCACTGCAATGAGGGAAACTATTGCCTATCAATCTACTGCTTATTAATCTATTGCATATCAATCTATTGCCTATCAATTTACTGCTTATTAATCTATTGCATATCAATATATTGCCTATCAATCTACTGCCTATCAATCTACTGCTTATTAATCTATTGCATATCAATCTATTGCCTGTCAATCTATTGCCTGACAATCTATTGCCTATTAATCTATTGCCTATCAATCTACTGCCTATCAATCTACTGCCTATCAATCTATTGCCTATCAATCTACTGCCTATCAATCTACTGCCTATCAATCTACTGCCTATCAATCTACTGCCTATCAATCTACTGACTATCAATCTACTGCCTATCAATCTACTGCCTATCAATCTTTTGCCTATCAATCTACTGCCTATACTGATCCATGACAGTAATCATGTCTCTCTGTTCATCTCAACATCCTGGCACATTGACTATGATAAAGCAGCATCTCCAATGACCATTCAACATTTTGCTATGCTTTATTTGAAATAACAAAAACAAACGGATTTTGGCTTTAAACTAGATCAAACAGGAACAACATGTGAATGAAGATGGCAATAGTGGTGGTGGTGGTGATGATCTACACACACGCATGCCTGCACAAGTCCTAAAGCACTTCTAAGCATGTGCAGATGAATGCCCGGGCAGAGCAGAAATGACACAAAGCCCAGACTCTTTGCCTAAAAGTCTACCTCTCAGAAAGATACAGTACTCAGTGCTTGAATAAAAACAGCATCTTTCAAAAAACGAGTATCAGTGTACAATAAAGTGGTGTGTACAGTGTCTGTGGTGTACAAGGTTTTGGACCATGTGGTTCTCTCTCTCCCCCTCCTGGTTCTCCTTCTCTGTCTCTCCACGAGCTGTATGCCTCGTGGGGTGGCCTGGTTTGGCTCGGATTTCCAGGGACCTTGCCTGCACTTCCTCAAGAAGGACAAAATGCAATCCTACTATTCCTGGCCCACGGTTCCACAAACCCACAGGCACAGCCGGAGCACAGAGTACAGGCCGGGCTGGGGGGCCTCAGTTTACTGCACAATAAAAAAAACATTTTGTAATATTCCCTTTTTTAAAACCTTCTAATCCCCCTAGATGAGAGCCAGGACAGTGTTGTTTTCTGTGAGGAGGAGGAGGGATATTGTTGTTGTGGTTCGTGAAAAGGCTCTGCATGTGGTTACACAGAATGTCAGATACAACCCCTACTGGGCTTTTTTATCCGATCACGTCTTGTTCATTAGTTTAGCCAGCATCTGTTGTATCTGGAGTCGGGACAGGTTGAGGACGGAGTGTCGTGGTCGCGACCCCCCGGGGCTGCCGGGTACCAGGGGCATGTGGCGCCGCGAGGGGAGACGGGCGGGGCTGCTCTCGGCAGAGCGGCTTCTCTGGATCAACGCCCCAGCTTCCAAGTTACCATGGGGATACTGCTCCGTCTCCAGGGTAGAGGACGAGAACACGTACGACGCCAATCTTCTCAATTGGTTAGGCCTCGGGAAAGAGTGGTGCGGGTGGTGGGGGTGGGGCCTATCCTCCTCCAACTGAAAAAGACCAATAAGAGTGGAGGAGAAAGGCATCAGGTGGGGGTGTGGCCAAGAAGACTCCGTCTCTTCTCTATCTCTGCTGTCATTGGAATGTCTGTGTGTCTGTCTGAGTCTCTACGTGTCTGGGTCTCTGGGTCACTGTGCATCTGGGTCTCTGTGCGCCTGGGTCTCTGTGCGCCTGGGTCTCTGTGCGCCTGGGTCTCTGTTTGTATGTGTGTCTGGGTCTCTGTTTGTATGTGTGTCTGGGTCTCTGTTTGTATGTGTGTCTGGGTCTCTGTTTGTATGTGTGTCTGGGTCTCTGTTTGTATGTGTGTCTGGGTCTCTGTTTGTATGTGCGTCTGGGTCTCTGTTTGTATGTGCGTCTGGGTCTCTGTTTGTATGTGCGTCTAGGTCTCTAGGTGTCTGGGTCTCTGTGTGTCTGGGTCTCTGTTTGTATGAGCGTCTGGGTCTCTGTGTGTATGTGCGTCTGGGTCTCTGTGTGTCTGGGTCTCTGTTTGTATGCGTGTCTGGGTCTCTGTGTGTCTGGGTCTCCGTTTGTATGACCGTCTGGGTCTCTGTGTGTATGTGCGTCTGGGTCTCTGTGTGTCTGGGTCTCTGTTTGTATGTGTGTCTGGGTCTCTGTTTGTATGAGTGTCTGGGTCTCTGTTTGTATGAGTGTCTGGGTCTCTGTTTGTATGAGTGTCTGGGTCTCTGTTTGTATGTGCGTCTGGGTCTCTGTTTGTATGCGCGTCTGGGTCTCTGTGTGTATGCGCGTCTGGGTCTCTGTGTGTATGCGTGTCTGGGTCTCTGTTTGTATGAGCGTCTGGGTCTCTGTTTGTATGAGCGTCTGGGTCTCTGTGTGTATGTGCGTCTGGGTCTCTGTGTGTATGTGCGTCTGGGTCTCTGTGTGTCTGGGTCTCTGTTTGTATGTGTATCTGGGTCTCTGTGTGTCTGGGTCTCTGTTTGTATGTGTGTCTGGGTCTCTGTGTGTCTGGGTCTCTGTTTGTATGTGTGTCTGAGTCTCTGTTTGTATGTGTATCTGGGTCTCTGTTTGTATGTGTGTCTGGGTCTCTGTTTGTATGTGTGTCTGGGTCTCTGTTTGTATGTGTGTCTGGGTCTCTGTTTGTATGTGCGTCTGGGTCTCTGTTTGTATGTGTGTCTGGGTCTCTGTTTGTATGTGTGTCTGGGTCTCTGTTTGTATGTGTGTCTGGGTCTCTGTTTGTATGTGTGTCTGGGTCTCTGTATGTGTGTCTGGGTCTCTGTTTGTATGTGTGTCTGGGTCTCTGTTTGTATGTGTGTCTGGGTCTCTGTTTGTATGTGTGTCTGGGTCTCTGTGTGTCTGGGTCTCTGTTTGTATGTGTGTCTGGGTCTCTGTTTGTATGTGTGTCTGGGTCTCTGTTTGTATGTGCGTCTGGCTCTCTGTTTGTATGTGCGTCTGGGTCTCTGTTTGTATGTGTGTCTGGGTCTCTGTTTGTATGTGTGTCTGGGTCTCTGTGTATCTGGGTCTCTGTGTGTCTGGGTCTCTGTTTGTATGTGTGTCTGGGTCTCTGTTTGTATGTGTGTCTGGGTCTCTGTTTGTATGTGCGTCTGGGTCTCTGTTTGTATGTGCGTCTGGGTCTCTGTTTGTATGTGCGTCTGGGTCTCTGTTTGTATGTGCGTCTGGGTCTCTGTTTGTATGGGTCTCTGTTTGTATGTGCGTCTGGGTCTCTGTGTGTTTGGGTCTCTGTATCTGGGTCTCTGTGTGTTTGGGTCTCTGTGTATCTGGGTCTCTGTATGTGTGTCTGGGTCTCTGTTCGTATGCGTGTCTGGGCCTCTGTTCGTATGCGTGTCTGGGTCTCTGTGTTTATGTGTCTCTGGGTCTCTGTGTGTATGTGTGTCTGGGTCTCTGTGTGTATGTGTGTCTGGGTCTCTGTGTGTATGTGTGTCTGGGTCTCTGTGTGTATGTGTGTCTGGGTCTCTGTGTGTATGTGTGTCTGGGTCTCTGTGTGTATGTGTGTCTGGGTCTCTGTTTGTATGTGTGTCTGGGTCTCTGTTTGTATGTGTGTCTGGGTCTCTGTTTGTATGTGTGTCTTGGTCTCTGCGCGTCTGTATCTCTGCATGTCTGTATGTCTGGGTCTCTGCGCGTCTGTATCTCTGCACGTCTGTATGTCTGGTTCTCTGCGCGTCTGTATGTCTGGATCTCTACGCGTCTGGGGTCTCTGTCTGTATGTGTGTCTGGGTCTCTGTCTGTATGTGTGTCTGTCCATATGTGTGTCTGGGTCTCTGTCTGTATGTGTGTCTGGCATCTCTGTCTGTATGTGTGTCCGGGTCTCTGTCTGTATGTGTGTCTGGGTCTCTGTCTGGGTCTCTGTCTGTATGTGTGTCTGTCTATATGGGTGTCCGGGTCTCTGTGTGTCTGGGTCTCCGCACGTCTGGGTCTCCGCACGTCTGGGTCTCCATACGTCTGGGTGTCTGGGTCTCTGTGCGTCTGGGTCTCCGCGTGTCTGGGTCTCTGTGTGAGTGGGTCTCCGTGTGAGTGGGTCTCCGTGTGAGTGGGTCTCCGTGTGTCTGGGTCTCAGTGTGTCTGGGTCTCCGTGTGTCTGGGTCTCCGTGTGTCTGGGTCTCCGTGTGTCTGGGTCTCCGTGTGTCTGGGTCTCCGTGTGTCTGGGTCTCCGTATGTCTGGGTCTCCGTGTGTCTGGGTCTCCGTGTGTCTGGGTCTCCGTATGTCTGGGTCTCCGTGTGAGTGGGTCTCCGTGTGAGTGGGTCTCCGTGTGAGTGGGTCTCCATATGTCTGGGTCTCCGTATGTCTGGGTCTCCGTGTGTCTGGGTCTCCGTATGTCTGGGTCTCCGTGTGTCTGGGTCTCCGTGTGTCTGGGTCTCCGTATGTCTGGGTCTCCGTGTGTCTGGGTCTCCGTGTGTCTGGGTCTCCGTATGTCTGGGTCTCCGTGTGAGTGGGTCTCCGTGTGAGTGGGTCTCCGTGTGAGTGGGTCTCCATATGTCTGGGTCTCCGTATGTCTGGGTCTCTGCGTGTCTGGGTCTCTGCGTCTCTGTGTGAGTGGGTCTCCGTATGTCTGGGTCTCCGTATGTCTGGGTCTCCGTGTGAGTGGGTCTCCGTGTGAGTGGGTCTCCGTGTGTCTGGGTCTCCGTATGTCTGGGTCTCCGTATGTCTGGGTCTCCGTGTGAGTGGGTCTCCGTGTGAGTGGGTTTCCGTGTGTCTGGGTCTCCGTATGTCTGGGTCTCTGTGTGAGTGGGTCTCCGTGTGAGTGGGTCTCCGTGTGAGTGGGTCTCCGTATGTCTGGGTCTCTGCGTGTCTGGGTCTCCGTATGTCTGGGTCTCTGCGTGTCTGGGTCTCTGTGTGAGTGGGTCTCCGTGTGAGTGGGTCTCCGTGTGAGTGGGTCTCCGTATGTCTGGGTCTCTGCGTGTCTGGGTCTCCGTATGTCTGGGTCTCTGTGTGAGTGGGTCTCCGTGTGAGTGGGTCTCCATGTGAGTGGGTCTCCGTGTGTCTGGGTCTCCGTATGTCTGGGTCTCCGTATGTCTGGGTCTCTGCGTCTCTGTGTGAGTGGGTCTCCGTGTGAGTGGGTCTCCGTGTGAGTGGGTCTCCGTATGTCTGGGTCTCCGTATGTATGGGTCTCTGCGTCTCTGTGTAAGTGGGTCTCCGTGTCAATGGGTCTCCGGATGTCTGGGTGTCCGGATGTCTGGGTCTCCGGATGTCTGGGTCTCCGGATGTCTGGGTCTCCGGATGTCTGGGTCTCCGTATGTCTGGGTCTCCGTATGTCTGGGTCTCTGTGTGTCTGGGTGCATGTTGCAGTGAGCCCACCACACACACGCACAGACAGCAGAAATATAAAGGGAGGGATCTCTTTTTTCAATATCTTTTTTGGGAGGGATAAACGAGACCTATGCACAATCGTTTGGGTGGGGTTTTATTTTGGATGGATGAAAAGGGATGTTGTTCGAGTGTTTCAGTTTTTGCCGACTGTCACTGGACATGGATATGCAGGTACAGGCCAATGTTATTTTGGCAAGATATTTAAATCGGGTTTCGAAGAGGCAGAGATTGACATGGCGCGGAGAGGGAGGAGAGACATATCACTACTTGTGTACTGGAACAGTTTACCATCATGACCCATAACACTCCTACAGTACATGCTCATTTGATTGACACATGTCAATCAGATACATATTTGCTATCAGAACATGCACTGACATCACAGCATCATCCTGCATCATCAGCACAACATGGTTGAAATGGCTGCTATCTTGAACAGGTCTCTAGCAAAATATATATTTGTATCAATGAGAAAATAATCATGTTTAAACCAAATAAAAACGAAAGGGAACACTTTATATGGATATTCTATCTGTAGATGCTCTACAGACTATCAGTTACATTTCAACTATCTACTAACTCTAACACCAGTGGTTTAAAGTACTTAAGTAAAAAATATTTTGGGGGGGTATCTGTACTTTACTATTTATATTTTTGACAACTTTTACATTTTATTTCACTACATTCCTAAAGAAAATAATGTACTTTTAACACTATACATTTTCCCTGACACCAAAATGTACTGCTTAGCAGGACATGAAAATGGTCAAATTTCATTTATCAAGAAAACATCCCTGGTCATCCCTACTGCCTCTGGCCTGGCGGACTCACTAAACACGAATGCTTTGTTTGTAAATGATGTCTGAGTGGCTATGGCTACATTTTGAAAACAAGAAAATGGTGCCGTCTGCTTTGCTTAATATAAGGAATTAAAAATTATTTATACTTTTACTTTTGATACTGAAGTATATTTTAGCAATTACATTTACTTTTGATACTTAAGTATATTTAAAACCGAAAACTTCTAGACTTTAACTCAAGTAGTATTTTACTGGCTGACTCACCTCTACTTGAGTTACTTTCTATTAAGATATCTGTACTTTTACTCAAGTATGACAATTGGGTAAATATATCACTAGCCACTTTAAACAATGCTACCTTATATAATGTTACTTACCCTACATTATTCATCTCATATGCATACGTAGATACTGTACTCTATATCATCGACTGCATCCTTATGTAATACATGTATCACTAGCCACTTTAACTATGCCACTTGGTTTACATACTCATCTCATATGTATATACTGTACTCGATATCATCTACTGTATCTTGCCTATGCTGCTCTGTACCATCACTCATTCATATATCCTTATGTACATATTCTTTATCCCCTTACACTGTGTATAAGACAGTAGTTTTTTGGAATTGTTAGTTAGATTACTTGTTCGTTATTACTGCATTGTCGGAACTAGAAGCACAAGCATTTCGCTACACTCGCATTAACATCTGCTAACCATGTGTATGTGACAAATAAAATTTGATTTGATTTGGGTACTTTTTCCACCACTGCCTAACCCTACCTCTAAACCTGACCTTAACCCTTATCCTATCGCTAAACTTAACCCTTACCCTAACCCTAGCTCTAAACCTGACCTTAACCCTTATCCTATCGCTAAACTTAACCCTCACCCTAACCCTAGCTCTAAACCTGACCTTAACCCTTATCCTATCGCTAAACTTAACCCTTACCCTAACCCTAGCTCTAAACCTGACCTTAACCCTTATCCTATCGCTAAACTTAACCCTCACCCTAACCCTAGCTCTAAACCTGACCTTAACCCTTATCCTATCGCTAAACTTAACCCTTACCCTAACCCTAGCTCTAAACCTGACCTTAACCCTTATCCTATCGCTAAACTTAAACCTCACCCTAACCCTAGCTCTAAACCTGACCTTAACCCTTATCCTATCGCTAAACTTAACCCTAGCTCTAAACCTGACCTTAACCCTTATCCTATCGCTAAACTTAAACCTTACCCTAACCCTAGCTATAAACCTGACCTTGACCCTTATCCCATCGCTAAACTTAACCCTTACCCTAACCCTAAACCTGACCTTAACCCTTATCCTATCGCTAAACTTAACCCTTACCCTAACCCTAGCTCTAAACCTGACCTTAACCCTTATCCTATTGCTAAACTTAACCCTAACACTTACCCTAACCCTAGCTCTAAACCTGACCTTAACCCTTATCCTATCGCTAAACTTAACCCTTACCCTAACCCTAGCTCTAAACATGACCTTAACCCTTATCCTATTGCTAAACTTAACCCTAACCCTAGCTCTAAACCTGACCTTAACCCTTATCCTATCGCTAAACTTAACCCTCACCCTAACCCTAGCTCTAAACCTGACCTTAACCCTTATCCCATCGCTAAACTTAACCCTTACCCTAACCCTAAACCTGGCCTTAACCCTTATCCTATCGCTAAACTTAACCCTTACCCTAACCCTAGCTCTAAACCTGACCTTAACCCTTATCCTATCGCTAAACTTAACCCTAACACTTACCCTAACCCTAGCTCTAAACCTGACCTTAACCCTTATCCTATCGCTAAACTTAACCCTTACCCTAACCCTAGCTCTAAACATGACCTTAACCCTTATCCTATCGCTAAACTTAACCCTAACCCTTACCCTAACCCTAAACCTGACCTTAACCCTTATCCTATTGCTAAACTTAACCCTAACCCTAACCCTAGCTCTAAACCTGACCTTAACCCTTATCCTATCGCTAAACTTAACCCTCACCCTAACCCTAGCTCTAAACCTGACCTTAACCCTTATCCTATCGCAAAACTTAACCCTTACCCTTTTTCTAAACCTAACCCTAACCTTAACAAGCAATTGCTCATCAACAGATAGTTGATAGTATGACCATCTGCAGATCATTTACAGATAGAAAATCAAACTTTCACTGCACTCATTTTAGTGACGTAAATCTATGTAACTGCCCAAATGAATGTTATTAAAACTATGGCTGTAATTCAGTCATTGCAGATAACAGTTCATCCACACTGCTGTGCTTCATGAAGTTTGTTTGCACAGCTGTGTATCCTGGATGGAGGCAGTACATGTTTTTATACGCTATAGGAATCTGCAGTGTTGTTGCATACACTGGATGACTTACCAAATACAACACTACCGGTATAAATACAGTACAAATATTATTCATTGACTTTGTGACAGCTTTGTCAATACAGGCTTTAGTCAGTCGATAGATGAAGCGGAAATACAGTAAGCTCTGCACTGCACTGAAAATGATCAAGTGAAAAGTGTGTTTCCATACACGCATATGGACCTTCAAAAAGTAACTACCAAAGTCTGAGAAGATTAAGAATAAGTATACCATTCTTTCAAATTGTGTCAGTTACATTGTGGACACAGGAAATAACAGGGTAACCTAGACATAGACCCGCAAAAAGACAAACACAGATGCAGACAAAGACAGTCAATTCAGTTCAAATGGACCCCAAACCAGACAAACACTCACACACCAACACACAGACCATTTCTCTACCCCACAGCCCATTGCTCTTACCTGTCCGTGAGCTCCAAAGTACTCCGACTGTGGCCGTGGTCTGTGTCCACGGCTATGAGGCAGAGTGTGATAACCTGGGTACCCAGGACTGGCCCCATTAGACCCCTCCCCTTCTGGCTGCGCCCCAATGCCTCCTGCTCGCATCTTTGGCCTCACCACCACCTCTCCACCTCCAGCACCCCGTAACCTCCTCCACTCCTCCATTTCGTCTAGGGGCCTCAGCTCCTCAGGCTCCTCGTCGGTGGTGGGCCCCGAGGTGGTAAGCTCAGCCCCTGGGCCCAGGAGACCCAGGAAGTCCTGGAGCTCAGTCTCCTTGTCGATGATCACCCACTCCTTGCTGTCAAAGTCTTCCTCCTCGGCGAGTGGTACAGACCGGATGAACGCGTTACTGTGGGCCTCGGGGTCGGCCACAGAGGCTACGGAGACCTCTTGACCTGGTCTACCACTGCCACCCTGCCTGTCCCCACCTCCTCCCTCCAGGGAGTGCATCTGGGCCGGCTGGGAGGACTGCACGTGGCGGGACGGGGATCCCAGGATGTCCATACGAGACCTGGTAGGGAGACACAAAATCATTGTCAAAAACCTTGGTAAATGTTAATTTTGACTGTGTGCATGTGTGTTGTGTTTTAATGTGTTTTCAGTGTATACGTGTGTTTGTGTGTCCCCCCCGGGGGTGCCAGCGGGCTCTGAAAATGTAATAAAAAATGGGGGGTTGGGGGCCCCCTGGAGGTCACCCCCCCACTCCCCAGATAGAATATAAACACGTCACAAGCCACAGCAAAAATATTTTGAATTACAGGAGATTAGCCCCCAATCACTGCCTTGGGAAAGAGTGCCTCCTATTGGCCCTCCAACACCACTTCCAGCAGCATCTGGTCTCCCATCCAGGGCCCAAACAGGACCAACCCTGCTTAGCTTCAAAAGCAAGCCAGCAGCGTGATGCAGTTCAAAAGCACTTCAATATTTTGTCTTGCCCATTCACCCTCTGAATGGCAGACATACACAATCCATGTCTCTATTGTCTCAAGGCTTAAAAATCTTTCTGTGTGGATAAAGCGGGGTCTCCTCCCCTTTATCCACACTGATTGAAGTGGATTTAACAAGTGACATCAATAAGGGATCATATCTTTCACCTGGACTCACCTGGTCAGTCTGTCATGGAAAGAGCTGGTGTTCCTAATGTTTTGTACACTCAGTGTAGAGCGCCCTCACCCTCGTTTGTCGTAGATGTCTGGTCTCCCGTCTGCGGCGGACAGACGGTCTGACTCTGGGCTGTTGATCCTCCGGTACCGCAGAGCGCAGACCTGAGCACTAGTCATTTCTGGGGGAGCTCCACCCACGAGGGCATCAGGACACGTCCCTCTAGCAGGCTCCTCTTCCTCCGCAGCCAACTTCCCCTGGGGGAAAGGGCGTTTCTAGGGTTACAACTGTTAACTATCACTGTCAAGAGTTAGACCTATTGTGTACTGCAGGTATATAGCAGCTTGAACTGTAAACATGTTATTGTTTACTTTGCCATCTTTGAGCACTTTAAATGAATTGTAAACACAGTACCTGAAATACAGTTGAAGTTGGAAGTTTACATACACCTTAGCCAAATACATTTAAACTCAGTTTTTCACAATTCCTGACATATAATCCAAGTAAACATTCCCTGTTTTAGGTCAGTTAGGATCACCACTTTATTTTAAGAATGTGAACTGTCAGAATAATAGTAGAGAGAATGATTAATTTCAGCTTTTATTTCTGTCATCCCACTCCCAGTGGTCAGAAGTTTACATACACTCAATTAGTATTTGGTAGCATTGCCTTTAAATTGTTTAACTTGGGTCAAACATTTTGGGTAGCCTTCCACAACCTTCCCACAATAAGTGAATTTTGGCCCATTTCCCCTAACAGAACTGATGTAACTGAGTCAGGTTTGTAGGCCTCTTTGCTCGCACAAGCTTTTTCAGATCTGCCCACAAATTTTCTTTGGGATTGAGGTCAGGGCTTTGTGATGGCCACTCCAATACCTTGACTTTGTTGTCCTTAAGCCATTTTGCCACAACTTTGGAAGTATGCTTGGGGTCATTGTCCATTTAGAAGACCCATTTGCGACCAAGATTTTAACTGCCTGACTGATGTCTTGAGATGTTGCTTCAATATATCCACATCATTTTCCTTCCTCATGATGCCAACTATTTTGTGAAGTGCACCAGTCCCTCCTGCAGCAAAGCACCCACACAACATGATGCTGCCACCCCCCGTGCCTCACGGTTGGGAGGGTGTTCTTCGGCTTGCAAGCCTCCCCCTTTTTCCTCCAAACATAACGATGGTCATTATGACCAAACAGTTCAATTTTGTTTCATCAGACCTGGGGACATTTCTCCAAAAAGTATAATCTTTGTCCCCATGTGGAGTTGCATACCGTAGTCTGGCTTTTTTATGGCGGTTTTGCAACAGTGGCTTCTTCATTGCTGAGGTTATGTCGATATAGGACTCGTTTTACTGTGGATATAGATACATTTGTAACTGTTTCCTCCAGCATCTTCACAAGGTCCTTTGCTGTTGTTCTGGGATTGATTTGCACTTTTCTCACCAAAGTACGTTAATCTCCAGGAGACAGAACGCATCTCCTTCCTGAGCGGTATGACGGCTGCGTGGTCCCATGGTGTTTATACTTGCGTACTATTGTTTGTACAGATGAACGTGGTACCTTCAGGCATTTGGAAATTGCTCCCAAGGATGAACCAGACTTGTGGAGGTCTACAATTTGTTTTCTGAGGTCTTGGCTGATTTATTTAGATTTTCTCATGATGTCAAGCAAAGAGGCACTGAGTTTGAAGGTAGGCCTTGAAATACATCCACAGGTTCACCTCCAATTGACTCAAATGATGTCAATTAGCCTATCAGAAGCTTCTAAAGCATGACATAATTTTCTGGAATTTTCCAAGCTGTTTAAAGGTACAGTCAACTTAGTGTATGTAAACTTCTGACCCACTGGAATTGTGATACAGTGAATTATAAGTGAAATAATCTGTCTGTAAACAATTGTTGGAAAAATTACTTGTGTCATGCACAAAGTAGATGTCCTAACCGACTTGCCAAAACTATAGTTTGTTAACAAGAAACTTGTGGAGTGGTTGAAAAACGAGTTTTAATGACTCCAACCTAAGTGTATGTAAACTTCCCGACTTCAACTGTATATCTCCTGGTCTATCTACAACCAGGTATGTCTATATCATTGAAATGATAAGTCAATGATAATTCAAGTCAATGATAATGAGTGGACTGGCTACCATTGCGAGTGTACCCATATGAGCAAATGAGGAAGTAAAAGCAGGAAGTAAAAGCAAGAAGTGGACCCATCAATATGTGTCTTGGCTGGAAGGGATCCTGCTTTTGTCAAATTAACGGCAAAAGTAAATTTTGTTGTTGCATTTTTGCTAACTCTAACCCTTTTCCTAACCTTAACCTAATTCTCCTAACCTGCTACGTTAATTCTCCTAACCTGCTGAATAAGTTCTCCTAACCTGCTACAAAACATCAAATCTGACGCTAATTTGACAAAAGTTGGATCCCTTCTAGCCATGACCATCAATCTGTGCTGTGATATGCTTATTCAACTCAACTGACATTGCAAAAAATATTCCATATTCCATTGCATGAGCCACATAAGTTAATATAATTTGAATTAACATTTTACATTACCATGGAAATGATTGCAACACAATACCAGGCAACCATTGCAAGTGCACCCATGAGTTTACCAGTCAAATTGTCAGGGTTAGAGTTTGCAAGCCCATTCTATTCATCTATTTATATGGTCTATATCCTCTGAACGTAATTGATGGTCATTGAAAACCAACAAAGTAAACTATCCCTTCTAATGTACTTCTACCGTTTGAATATATTTAAAGACTGTAAGAAAATGTTTCATAGTGCTGACAGTACGGTGAGATACAATGAGGACATATTAGATGGTCCCTCCTGTACCTTGCTGATGCTGATCCTGAGTTGGTTGCGGTTTAAGTCGGTGTCGTTCCACGCCTCGGCTTCCATCTGGGGAGGTGTCCCCTCGCAAGGCCTGCTGGGTACTGCAGGTGGAGCGTTCTCCTGGTCACTCAGGTGCTCGTCTTGTAGAACGTCATCTGTGTTCTCCCTCGGCAGCTCCCCAGGAACCAGAGTCACGTTCACCACCCTGGGAAAACACAGAACATGGACTGATATAGACAATTTTCTTTCTTTTTTATTCATTCTTTCATTACCTGTATTTAACAAGGTAAGTTATTGAGAACATTCTCAATTATTACATTATTACATCTCTTTTACAAAATGACCAGGCGATTAATTAAATGAGTGTCGTTGTCGAAAATATCCTATATCACTTTAAATGCAAAAAGTGTTCCAAATCCTCACAGTTGCATTCTAAATCTGAATGAATTGTTACAACCCAGCATTAGACTGTTTGTTCCTGATTCTTTAAGTCAATTAGACTACAGGTAAATGGGAATTGTGTAATCTCTTGGCTGGCTAGATGTTTTCATATTTTATATTGATGTCTCCAAAATGTTTTGAAGTCTGATTCCCTTTGAAATCCTTTCTGCTTTCTGCTGTTAAATCTTGTTAATAAGTAGTGGATAGACATCTTCATGTGGATGCGTTTTTACTGTTTTGAAGTCTGATTCCCTTTTCATTTTACACAACAGTGCGTTACAAATCCTCACAGTTGCATAAATCAAATCAAATCAAAGTTTATTTGTCACGTGTGCCGACCTTACAGTGAAATGCTTACTTACAGGCTCTAACCAATGGTGCGGGGAAAAAAGGTATGTGTGTGTGTGTGTAGGTAAGTAAAGAAATAAAACAACAGTAAAAAGACATGTGAAAATAACAGTAGCAAGGCTATATACAGACACTGGTTAGTCAGGCTTATTGAGGTAGTATGTACATGTAGGTATCGTTAAAGTGACTATGCATATATGATGAACAGAGAGTAGCAGAAGCGTAAAAAGAGGGGTTGGCGGGTGGTGGGACACAATGCAGATAGCCCGGTGAGCCAATGTGCGGGAGCACTGGTTAGTTGGGCCATTTAGGTAGGATGTACATGAATGTATAGTTACAATGACTATGCATATAAGATAAACAGAGAGTAGCAGAAGTGTAAAAAGAGGGGTTGGGGGGGCCCACAATGCAGATAGTCCGGGTAACCATTTGGTTCAGGAGTCTTATGGCTTGGGAGTAAAAACTGTTGAGAAGCCTTTTTGTCCTAGACTTGGCACTCCGGGTACCGCTTGCCATGCGGTAGTAGAGAGAACAGTCTATGACTGGGGTGGCTGGGGTCTTTGACAATTTTTAGGGCCTTTCTCTGACACTGTCTGGTGTAGAGGTCCTGGATGGCAGGCAGCTTTGCCCCAGTGATGTACTGGGCCGTACGCACTACCCTCTGAAGTGCCTTGCGGTCGGAGGCCGCAACTGTTGCAGCTGTAGAATCTTTTGAGGATCTCAGGACCCATGCCAAATCTTTTTAGTTTCCTGAGGGGGAATAGGCTTTGTTGTGCCCTCTTCATGACTGTCTTGGTGTGTTTGGACCAATCTAGTTTGTTGTTGATGTGGACACCAAGGAATTTGAAGCTCTCAACCTGCTCCACTACAGCCCTGTCGATGAGAATGGGGACATGCTCGGTGCTCCTTTTCCTGTAGTCTACAATCATCTCCTTAGTCTTGGTTACGTTGAGGGATAGGTTGTTATTCTGGCCTCCTCCCTATAGGCTATCTCGTCGTTGTCGGTGATCAGGCCTACCACTGTTGTGTCGTCAGCAAGCTACCTACCCTCACCACCAGGGGGCGGCCTGTCAGGAAGTCCAGGATCCAGTTGCAGAGGAAGGTGTTTAGTCCCAGGATCCTTAGCTTGGTGATGAGCTTTGAGGGTACTATGGTGTTAAACGTTGAGCTGTAGTCAATGAATAGCATTCTCACATAGGTGTTCCTTTCGTCCAGGTGGGAAAGGGCAGTGTGGAGTGCAATAGAGATTGCATCATCTGTGGATCTGTTTGGATGGTATGCAAATTGGAGTGGGTCTTGGGTTTCTGGAATAATGGTGTTGATGTGAGCCATTACCAGCCTTTCAAAGCACTTCATGGCTACGTAGTCATTTAGGCAGGTTGGCTTTGTGTTCTTGGGCACAGGGACTATGGTGGTCTGCTTGAAACATATTGGTATTACAGACTCAATCAGGGAGGGACATGTTGAAAATACCAGTGAAGACACCTGCCAGTTGGTCAGCACATGCCCGGAGCACACGTCCTGGTAATCCGTCTGGCCCCGCAGCCTTGTGTATGTTGACCTGTTTAAAGGTCTTACTCACGTCGGCTACGGAGAGCGTTCGTTCGGAACAGCTGATGCTCTCATGCATGCCTCAGAGTTGCTTGCCTCAAAGTGAGCATAGAAGTGATTTAGCTCGTCTGGTAGGCTCGTGTCACTGGGAAGCTCGCGGCTGTGCTTCCCTTTGTAGTCTGTAATAGTTTGCGAGCCCTGCCACATCCGACGAGTGTCGGAGCCGGTGTAGTATGATTCAATCTTAGTCCTGTATTGACGCTTTACCTGTTTGATGGTTCGTCGCAGGGCATAGCGGGATTTCTTGTAAGCTTCCGGGTTAGAGTCCCGCACCTTGAAAGCGGCAGCTCTACCCTTTAGCTCAGTGCGAATGTTGCCTGTAATCTATGGCTTCTGGTTGGGGTATGTATGTACAGTCACTGTGGGGACGACGTCCTTGATGCACTTATTGATAAAGCCAGTGACTGATGTGGTGTACTCCTCAATGTCATCTGAAGAATCCCGGAACATGTTCCAGTCTGTGATAGCAAAGCAGTCCTGTAGTTTAGCATCTGCTTCATCTGACCATTTTTTTATAGACCGAATCACTGGTGCTTCCTGCTTTAATTTTTGCTTGTAAGCAGGAATCAGGAGGATAGAGATGTGGTCTGATTTACCAAATGGAGGGCGAGGGAGAGCTTTCTATGCGTCTCTGTGTGATCTAGAATTGTTCTCCTTCTGGTTTCACATTTAACATGTTGATAGAGATGTGGTAGAAGTAATTTAAGTTTCCCTGCATTAAAGTCTCTGGCCACTAGGAGCGCCGCCTCTGGGTGAGTGGTTTCCTGTTTGCTTATTTCCTTATACAGCTGACTTAGTGCGGTCTTAGTGCCAGCATATGTCTGTGGTGGTAAATAAACAGCTCCGAAAAGTATAGCTGAGAACTCTCTAGGCAAGTAGTGTGGCCTGCAGTTTATCACAATATACTCTACTTCAGGCGACCAAAATCTAGAGACTTCCTTAGATTTTGTGCACCAACTGTTGTTTCCAAATATGCACAGACCGCCCCCCTTCTCATCTTACCGGAGTGTGCTGTTCTATCCTGCCGGTGCAGCGTGTATCCCGCTAGCTGAATATCCATGTTGTCATTCAGTCACGATTTCATGAAGCATAGGATAATACAGTTTTTGATGTCGCGTTGGTAGGATAGTAATATTGACGATAACTGCAGCTTTCCTAGTTTCCTTCTGCTGGTCCGGACGAGGCATCCGGCTCTTCGTCCTCTGCGTCGCTTCCTTTTGCGAATAATTGGGATGTCTGCCCTGTGGGGTGTTTGGAGAATATCGTGTGAGTCCTGCTTGTTGTTGTTGAAGAAATCTTCGTCTAATCCGAGGTGAGTGATCGCTGTCCTGATATCCAGAAGCTCTTTCCTTCCGTAAGATACGGTTGCAGAAACATTATGTACAAAATAATTTACAAATATCGCGAAACAAAACACATAATAGCACAATTGGTTAGGAGACCGTAAAACTAAATAGCTAAAGCTATTAGCTCATTTTGATTCCCTTACCCGATCACGGCGGGAGTCTGTCGTGTGTTCTGTTGAGGGGGAGTTGACGTGCTGGTGGACAGAGGCACTCCATCCGTCCCTCCCTTCTCCCAATCAAAAGGCTCGTTCTCTGTGATGATATGTTCCTTCATACTGTTCTCAAAGACCGACATCAGCAACTGCATAGACGATCACAGGGAAAAGGTTTTCGGAAAAGTATAAAGTTGAAATTCAACCAAATCTGCTATACAATAATAAGCTTTACTTTAAGTTCTAAAATGTATTTTTCGTCAGACGTTTTTTTCATTACTGAAAATTAAGAGAGAGGGTATGATATGGTATGGGAGTTAGTCTCACATTGCCACACTTCCATGTCTTGTTCCCTCTGCTATTGAAATGAACGCCAGAAAAACAAGATTCAATGGGGGATAAAATCATTTGAATGCACATGCAGGGAGTGAACAGTAGGTACCTGGTAATCTGGTTTGGTGAAGTAGTCAAGGCCTAAAACATGATCCAGGAAGATGTAAAACTCAGAAGGCATGTGTTTGAGCAGCATTCTGTGGTCGTAGCGCTCTTTAATCTGACCCACTTGCTCCTGGTAACAAACAAGAGATACAGTAGAAAGCATTAGATACCAGTTGGGCCCAGCAGACACCAGTAGACACTAGTAACCATTCTCTACTGCAGGGTTTCTTAATCCTTGCTCCTGGAGACCCCAAAGGGTGCACATTTTATTTTTGCCCAAGCACCACACACCTGATTCCACTAGTGAAAGGTTTGATGATGAGTTGATTAGTGGAATCAGGTGTGTAGCGCTTAGGGAAAAAATAACACTGTGCATCTCTTTGGGTCCCCTAGACCAGAATGAAGAAATATTGGAAATAACTGATATTGGGAATTGTAATAATTATAATAGCAACAATAGATAGTAGCTCACCTTATCTTTAATTTTTCTCCATGGTAACTGACCAACTGCAAACTCTACCAACATGTAAAATAGCGACCATAGATCGTCATGGCGACCCATTTCCTGAGAAGGTAAAAAATGGATTAATCAGATAATAATTTTCATGATTTACTGGAGTACATACACAACAGCTATTTTAGATTTCCTGACAAACTCATGTAACACAAAACCCTCAGGTTGGAATTCATTTGTAATGCATTTCATTTTTTCACCCCAAAAATAAACTTACTTTGTTTTTATGAGCATTTACTGACGCATAACGAACAGTTCCCCGAAATCCCGCCACAGTTCTGGGCTGGAAAATAAAATGCGGTAAGTTCTTTTCAGGACGAAACCTGAAACATATTTTCCCACAGACAACTAGAAAGAAAACGATTGATGGAACTAAAGTACTTAAATGAAAACCTAAAACGAGACGAAGAAGGATATGGAAAATTTATTCGGCAGGGAGAGATAATAAAAACGTAAATGGGATCAAGCACCTTACTGATGAGACGGATCACAAGCATGCGCTTCGAACAGAAAAGCCCAAAAAGGAACAGCAAAACTGCAAAAAATAAAACCACACAGGTGAATAAGGAACAGCATCACATGGCAGCATAACATCTGTAAAAACCTTAAAGGAAAAATCAACTTAAAACTATATTTTAGTATTTTTCCATTAGTCCACTGTTGATACAGTCCCAAAATGTTTTGCATGTGTTTTGGGGACTGCATCAACAGTGGCCTAATGGAAAAAAATACCAAAAGATAGTTTTTGAGTAGATTTGTCCTTTAACATCAACGCTATGTGAACATATAACAAGGCAATTTCCAAATAAATTATGCATTCATTAACGTTAACAAACTATTAACTAATGAATTTACACAGCTTAAGGCATAACTTAAATGTACCAGAATCAGATGACATCATCTTCTTGGACATCTTCCTAATGTTTCTAGTTTCTAATTGTCATTGGCATCTCTGATACAATAACTGGAAACTGGGCATGTGCACCACCATTTTGATAGTAACACCCATTGCTTCTGAAGGAAGTCCCAGGAATAGTGCCTCAGAAGCGGCATGTTAGAATTTACAACAGTGTGTTTGTGTGCATGCATGTGTGTGCGTGAGTGTGTGTGTGGTTCCGTCGCTGTTCTATATCTGCAGTACAGGCCTGCCTATCTAATCTATGACTGGAGGCTGAGTCAGCAAGAAGAAAAACAGAAAGAACCTCCCCTGTTGCCCAGGCTAGCCAACTGTATATTAGCCTTGTATCAGGCTAGCCAACTGTATTTTAGCCTGTATCAGGCTAGCCAACTGTATATTAGCCTGTATCAGGCTAGCCAACTGTATATTAGCCTGTATCAGGCTAGCCAACCGTATATTAGCCCGTATCAGACTAGCCAACTGTATATTAGCCTGTATCAGGCTAGCCAACTGTATATTAGCCTGTATCAGGCTAGCCAACCGTATATTAGCCCGTATCAGACTAGCCAAACGTATATTAGCCCGTAACAGGCTAGCCAACCGTACATCAGCCCGTATCAGGCTAGCCAGCTGTATTTTAGCCCGTATCAGGGTAGACAGCTGTATTTTAGCCCGTATCAGGGTAGCCAGCTGTATTTTAGCCTGTATCAGGGTAGCCAACTGTATATTAGCCCGTATCAGGCTAGACAACCATATATTAGCCTGCATCAGGCTAGACAACTATATATTAGCCCGTATCAGGCTAGACAACTGTATATTAGCCCGTATCAGGCTAGACACCTGTATATTAGCCCGTATCAGGCTAGACACCTGTATATTAGCCCGTATCAGGCTAGACAACTGTATATTAGCCTGCATCAGGCTAGACAACCATATATCAGCCTGCATCAGGCTAGACAACTATATATTAGCCTGCATCAGGCTAGACAACCCTATATTAGCCTGCATCAGGCTAGACAACCATATATTAGCCTGCATCAGGCTAGACAACCCTATATTAGCCTGCATCAGGCTAGACAACCATATATTAGCCTGCATCAGGCTAGACAACCCTATATTAGCCTGCATCAGGCTAGACAACCATATATTAGCCTGCATCAGGCTAGACAACCCTATATTAGCCTGCATCAGGCTAGACAACCATATATTAGCCTGCATCAGGCTAGACAACCCTATATTAGCCTGCATCAGGCTAGACAACCCTATATTAGCCTGCATCAGGCTAGACAACCATATATTAGCCTGCATCAGGCTAGACAACCCTATATTAGCCTGCATCAGGCTAGACAACCATATATTAGCCTGCATCAGGCTAGACAACCCTATATTAGCCTGCATCAGGCTAGACAACCATATATTAGCCTGCATCAGGCTAGACAACCCTATATTAGCCTGCATCAGGCTAGACAACCATATATTAGCCTGCATCAGGCTAGACAACCATATATTAGCCTGCATCAGGCTAGACAACCCTATATTAGCCTGCATCAGGCTAGACAACCATATATTAGCCTGCATCAGGCTAGACAACCCTATATTAGCCTGCATCAGGCTAGACAACCATATATTAGCCTGCATCAGGCTAGACAACCATATATTAGCCTGCATCAGGCTAGACAACTGTATATTAGCCTGCATCAGGCTAGACAACCATATATCAGCCTGCATCAGGCTAGACAACTATATATTAGCCTGCATCAGGCTAGACAACCCTATATTAGCCTGCATCAGGCTAGACAACCATATATTAGCCTGCATCAGGCTAGACAACTGTATATTAGCCTGCATCTTGTTTGCCAACTGTCAGTGGTGGGAAAAGTACCCAATTTGGTTTTAAATATACTTAAGTATCAAAAGTAAAAGTATAAATCATTTCAAATTCCTTTTATTAGGCAAAGCATACGGCCACATTTTCTAGTTTTTATTTATTTACGGATAGCCAGGGGCACGATCCAACTATCAGTCATAATTTACAGGGAAAATGTATGGAGTAAAACGTACATCATTTTCTTTAGGAATGTAATGAAGTAAAAGTAAAAGTTGTCAAAAATGTTAAAAATAAAGGAAAGTACAGATACCCCAAAAAACGACTTAAGTAGTACTTTAAAGTAATTTTACTTAAGTACTTTACAATACTGCCAACTGTATATTAGCCTATATAATATTATATATATTGTTGTTAGAATGATTCAATAGCTTTGAATATTAACATACCGTAATACATGACATTAACAAAATCCTCCCATGGCTACTTACCGGTCTAACCTCTCCGGTAGTGTTGGTGTACTGGCGAGCCAGGCCAAAGTCTAACATGAAGCACTTTCTATAGGTGGAGGGGAGTCGACCCATAGCAAAGTTAGACTGGGGGAAAAAAACGAGAAACAGATTGAGGACATCACAGGAATATAAACAGGTGAAGCCCAAAGCAGTGTTTCCCCCTATCATTGCATAGACGTGAGACTAGCTTTGGCCCAGCACCTAAACGAATTAGACTGGTTTTAATTGACAATATTGGCGCCAATAAGGCTAGATGTTACGTTGAGGCTCACCAAAGTATCCATTTTTGAGCACACAGACTGAGATCAACATTGTCTCTCTTACAGCTGCTTAATTCATCAAATTCTGATCAAAATTGAAATATTGATGTGCAATATCCATATCGCAAGAGATCCATATCGCAAGAGGTCCATATTGTAAGAGATCCATATCGCATACAATATTTTGAAATGCTACCCAGCCGTGTATGACATCAGTTTTTATAGTTTTACTTAGTTTTTTTCTACTCTTACGGCTGCTTCCCACACACACCAGGCCCCGCTCCCCTTTCGCAGTTCCTCCCTGCTGTTAGATTCACTATACGTTCCCATGCTGGTCTGTTAGGTCAAACAGATTGTTCCAAACAAAAACGATGCTGCTTTCCACTTTGCTTCTTAATATAAATCATTCTACATTTCTATGACTTCAACAGTTCACCAAAGTGTTTTGATGTACTGTACAGTATATTGCGATACAAATTGCAATCACAATATTTGGTTAATAAAATGTAATCGCAATTATTTTGCCGATATTATGCAGTCCTAGTCTCTCTTTCTCTGTCTCTCTCACACACTTCCATCTGTCTTGCTCTGTCTCACCCCCAATTGGTCTCTCACTCTCTCTCACACACTCCCATCTGTCTTGCTCTGTCTCACCCCCAATCGGTCTCTCACTGTCTCTCACACACTCCCATCTGTCTTGCTGTCTCACCCCCAATCGGTCTCTCACTGTCTCTCACACACTCCAATCTGTCTTGCTCTGTCTCACCCCCAATCAGTCTCTCACTGTCTCTCACACACTCCCATCTGTCTTGCTCTGTCTCACCCCCAATCGGTCTCTCACTGTCTCTCACACACTTGGCCTCTCACTCTCTCTCACACACTCCCATCTGTCTTGCTCTGTCTCACCCCCAATCGGTCTCTCACTCACTCCCATCTGTCTTGCTCTGTCTCACCCCCAATCGGTCTCTCACTCTCTCTCACACACTCCCATCTGTCTTGCTCTGTCTCACCCCTCAATCGGTCTCTCACTCTCTTTCATTCTCTCTATCTCACCACCATTCTTTCTACCCCTTACAATGCATTGTCACCACACATCATAATGCCTTATACCTGCAGGCATTAAGTTAATAGTTACTGAGAATGCCACCTACAGGCTTGATGTCTCTGTGCAGGAAGCCCACAGAGTGGATGGCCTCTATGGACTCCAGAATCTGTTTGCCCAGGCGTAGCGTGGTGCTCATGGTGAAGGTGCCGCGAGGCTGACTCCTCCTCAGGTCTGCTAGGTTTCTCCCCTGCTGGGGGGGAGAATGCGTAGGGAAAGAGTGGGGGAGAGGGCGGGGAGGAGAGGGAGAGAGATGGGGAGAGGGTTGGGGGAGATAGGGAAATGGGAAGAGGGGGAGGAGAAAGAGGGGGGGGGGGAGAAAGAGGGAGGGGAGTGGGAGAGATAGGGGAGAGGGGGGATGGAGAGGGAGAGAGAGATAATTAATTTTCATTCATTATTTTCTACTTATTTGTAGCCTGGCTGTGATTATCTCTACCTAAGGCAATTCTATCAGACTGTTTTGATAGATGGTTACCTGAAGTTGCATGACCACATAGTTAAACTTCTCGTTCCTTCCACATCCGATGAATTTACATACATGATTTTTTCCTGTGAAAGAATTGAGAGAGGTTAGTGTAAATGTTTCAATACATTCAGTATAACATTAGCTATCTATAAATCTACTTGTACCATCACAGTTAAACAACTGATTCAGTTGGATGTTAGACCAACCCTTGTAATAATCCCAAAACATTTTGCATCATTGTTAGAAGAATTGGGATCAGATTGCTTTCCTAGGACCTGATACATTCAGAATGTGGTATCTTCCTATATGAATGAGACATTTATCAGAGAATTAAACATATTAAAAGTCATGTAGTCCCTAGATTTAGTCATACAATACAATTAGGGCATGCTAACTTCAGGCAAGTAATTTCCAATGACCTTAGTCTTTCAGGTTGATTTGCATTTCAATAACAGTAGTAAGAGAACATTCAGGGTATTTCCCCAAGTCATTTGAAGAAGGGTGCTCAGTAACAGAAGCACAGCCAGGCAGACACACACTCACACAGTTTCATGCTCATTAACAATCCTCCCTGCCAGTAGTCACAGTTCTGTATCTGTTCCTGGGGCTACAGACCAGAACAAGCCACAGAAATATCCCAAAATAAATGCTGCCTAAGAAATTAGAATCTCTGCATATTTCAACACAATATGCTCATGCTCAGGTGGATTGTGGCAAGCTGTTTTTTACGGGATTCCAATAATGTGAAACACTCAATGCCAAAATATAATTTTGCACAAAGCAGTATAAACCCCAGTGCAACAGACATGTCAACCGATTGACTATCCAACTCATCCAACCCCCGAGCAAAACAAACAATCACCACACATTCAACCTTGTCCAGACAGATGCCAATAACACTAATCAAATAGCTAGACAGACGAACGTTTACCTCACTTCACTGTAGACCATAGATAGACAACTTAATTAACCTCGCCATGATTATTCATGTACAAGGTGATGTTGTCATTGATTGATCCGTGTCCTTAGTGATCCCTATCCCTCCTTGATAGATGCCTGCCCTTAACTTGCACTTTCTATCTATTTCATAACAGGAGAGTGGAATTCCAACAGTATAGTGCAGTACGAGGGAAAGACTGGCAAAGGCGGTCCCAGGGACTGAACCCACAACCTTGGGGATTTAATACGTGCTTTGTATGGGTAGCGTTACTGGT
Organism: Oncorhynchus kisutch; assembly: GCF_002021735.2. Classification (NCBI taxonomy): domain Eukaryota; kingdom Metazoa; phylum Chordata; class Actinopteri; order Salmoniformes; family Salmonidae; genus Oncorhynchus; species Oncorhynchus kisutch. The sequence continues at coordinate 79,196,116 of NC_034177.2, read as the reverse complement.
GCTTAACCACCTGTAACATGTGTGTGGATGTGTGCATGTGTGTGTTACTGCTCAACCACAAAGACCCTTACCTTGCAGTTTCTTGAGGACGGCTACCTCCATCTTGAGAACCTGTTTAGGCTGCTGGGCTGACTCTACCTTCAGAGCCACATTCTCCCTGGTCAGCAGGTCCAATGCTTCATAGATCTCACCAAAACCTCCCCCACCAATCTTCTTCAGCTGGAAGTGGTGGCAGAGAAGAATAAACACTGTAAAAAACTGAGTAATGTGGATGTCTGCTAATTATGGCTTGCTGTCTCTTCTTTAAAGTGAACATTTAAAAAAATGCTAGTTCTCAACTAGCCTGGTCCCAAAACTGTTTGTGCTGTCTTGCTAACTCATATAATCATTGTCACACCTAGCACTAGGCAGGTTTCCATTGACCCAGGTTTATTCTACAAAATGTTTTTATTGCAATGTGTAATGGAAAGGCTGTCACACCCTGACCTTAGTATTCTTTGTTTTTCCTTGATATTGTGTCTTGTCTAGGGTTTTTTGTATGTTTATGGGGCTGTCTCCTTTCTAGGTATAGTGTATGTCTATGGTTGCCTAGATTGGTTCTCAATGCTATCGTTGTCTCTGATTGGGAACCATATTTAGACAGCCATATTCTGTGGGTATTTTGTGGGTGATTGTTTCCTGTCTTTGTGTTCTCTGCACCAGATAGGACTGTTTCGGTTTTGCCACGTTTGTTATTTTTGTATTTGTGTCATGTTCACGTTATCGTCTTTCATTAAAACATGTTGAACACGAACTACGCTGCATTTTGGTCCTCCTCTCCTTCAAGGGAAGAAAACCTTGACAGAATCACACACCAAAACAGGACCAAGCAGCGTGGTGACAGGCAGCGGCAGGAGGAGCAGCGATGTCAGGACTATTGGACTTGGGAGGAGATACTGGATGGAGATGGTCCATGGACGCATCCGGGGGAATATCGCCGCCCCAAGGCAGAGCTGGAGGCAGCCACAGCGGAGAGGCGGCTGTTTGAAGAGGCAGCACGGAAGCAGGGCTGGAAGCCCGAGAGTCAGCCCCAAAAATATCTTAGGGGAGGCACACAGGAAGTGTGGCGAAGCCAGGTAGGAGACCTGCGCCAACTTCCTGTGCTTACCGGAGGGCGAGAGAGACCGGGCAGGCACCGTGTTATGCTGTGGAGCGCACGGTGTCTCCAGTGCGGGTGCATAGCCCGGTGCGGTACATACCAGCTCCTCGCATCGGCCGGGATAGAGTGGACATCGAGCCAGGTGCCATGAAGCCGGCTCTATTCCACCTCGCCGCACTGGCAGGGCGACCGGGAGCATTCAACCAGGTAAGGTTGGGCAGGCTCAGGGCTCAAGAGCTCCAGTGCGCCTGCACGGTCCGGTCTATCCAGTGTCACCTACACGCACCAGCCCTCCGGTGGCAGCCCCCCGCACCAGGCTTCCTGTGCGTGTACAGAGCCCAGTACTCCCTGTTCCTCCTCCCCGCACTCGCCCTGAGGTGCGTGTCCTCGGCCCAGTACCACCAGCGCCGGCACCACGCACCAGGCCTACAGTGCGCCCCATCTGTCCAGGGCTGCTAGAGTCTCCCGCCTGTCCAGGGCTGCTAGAGTCTCCCGCCTGTCCAGGGCTGCTAGAGTCTCCCGCCTGTCCAGGGCTGCTAGAGTCTCCCGCCTGTCCAGGGCTGCTTGAGTCTCCCGCCTGTCCAGGGCTGCTAGAGTCTCCCGCCTGTCCAGGGCTGCTGGAGTCTCCCGCCTGTCCAGGGCTGCTTGAGTCTCCCGCCTGTCCAGGGCTGCTAGAGTCTCCCGCCTGTCCAGGGCTGCTAGAGTCTCCCGCCTGCCCAGGGCTGCTAGAGTCTCCCGCCTGTCCAGAGCTGCCAGAGCCGCCAGTCAGCCGGGATCCGCCAGAGCCGCCAGGATCTACCAGAGCCGCCAGTCAGCCAGGATCTTCCAGAGTCGTCAGCCAGTCCGGAGCTGCCCCTCAGTCCGGAGTTGCCCCTCAGTCCGGAGTTGCCCCTCAGTCCGGAGTTGCCCCTCAGTCCAGTGGGGCCATTTTGTAGGGTTGCCAATCCTAGGTTGACAGCGAGGGTCGCCGTTCCTAGGAGGAGACTTAAGAGGACAAAGACTATGGTGTGATGGGGTCCACGTCCAGCGCCAGAGCCACCACCATGGACAGACGCCCACCCAAACCCTCCCCTATAGGTTTAGGTGTGCGGCCGGGAGTCCGCACCTTTGGGGGGGAGTACTGTCACACCCTGACCTTAGTATTCTTTGTTTTTCCTTGTTATTTTGGTTAGGTCAGGGTGTGACATGGGTGATGTATGTGTTTTTTGTCTTGTCTAGGGTTTTTTGTATGTTTATGGGGCTGTCTCCTTTCTAGGTATAGTGTATGTCTATGGTTGTCTAGATTGGTTCTCAATTAGAGGCAGCTGTCTATCGTTGTCTCTGTTTCCTGTCTTTGTGTTCTCTGCACCAGATAGGACTGTTTCGGTTTTGCCACGTTTGTTATTTTTGTATTTGTGTCATGTTCACGTTATCGTCTTTCATTAAAACATGTTAAACACGAACTACGCTGCATTTTGTATTCTTTGTTTTTCATTTTGTATTCTTCAGACGAAGAGGAGGAACTCAGCCGTGACAAAGGCAGGCAGATATAGCAGAAATGTTCTAAAGATCCATAACATTTTTATCCATTTGTCAGGGATGGATTTAACATTTTTGTCTAACTTTCTTATTGCAACAAATGATGGTGGAAACTGTGTTTTTCGAATAAATGACTGCCGAATCATTTTGAAGATACACAGGGCACGTGATGACAATCGTGTAACTATAAAACTCCACTCCACATTTCATTCTAAATGCCTACTGATGGCTAAATCTATTTTGTCAACTATAAAGAATAATGCTTCTTTGGAGGACAAGAATGTCCTTACTTTGAAGAATGCCTGAATTGCTTCACCTTGCTTTTCTGGTGGGCTGGCAAGTTTCACCATCCAATTATTTCAGATCTACAGGAGTGCAGGTTTCACCATGACGGAGAATTATTAGAATATGGCAAATATCAGTCAATTATTGCAATCTGGCCATGCCGTCATTCACGGGCTACCTGAGACAAGAATCAGATAGGTGGGAGGGTATACAGGCTGTTGACAATTTATTCATGAGCAATTTGCCTAAATGGGTTATGGAAACACTTCAACCAATCATTTGTTTTGACAGTAGGTTTTTGTGAAAAATGGTTTTATTGTTTGTTGGTGTGACATCATTACGCCCAGCTGTTTTTATTGACAAAATATAGTTACATGTAAACGGGCCCTAGCAGGCAATGGTCACATCTAATGTATATGGAACTTTCTAAATACCGACAAAAAAACTGGACAAGTTAATGGAAACATACTGACCGTACGATTTGCCAAGAGAGCACCAACAGCTGTGACCAGGCTAGTTCACATCAGGGTAAGGAATATTCCAAATCAGGGATTCTCAACTCATAATTTAATTTAATTTAATTTCAATCAATTACTCAATTATTCAACCAATCACTCCGCTGAGACTCAATTACATGGTCAAAATGGCACTGAAGATAAATAAACTCACCACTTTCCATCGGTCCTTTACCATGCAGTTGGGAGACAGGATGTCCACCTGCTCCCCCGCTCCGTTCATGTTTTCGTCGGGCTGGACGACCGTCCCTACACACTGCATTGGTCGGCCAGACAGAGGCACAGTAGCTCCCAACTCGATTCAGCCATTTACCTGGGAAGAAAAACACACTAATGTAGGCTACAAACCCCTTGTAAACTGGAGACATCTCACTAACACCTCTGAACCCCAAATGTGTCTATGGGCTAATAAGTAAACAATTCAGCTCCACAGACAGCACCGCGGCCTGCGTTCAAAACAAACGTGTTGGTCGCAGATTTAGCACCAGGGACAGCAACAGTTAGAGCTAAAACGTGTGATTGCGTACAAATTCGCTGCAAACAGAATCCATAAGCACAGGTGTGACAGAAGCTCTTTTCAGCACATTGGACAGCGCCACTCATTACAGCACCATCCAGGCCAAAAATAGCACCCCAGACCCCCTCATTTTACACACCTGCTGGCATTCCCTAAGATTGTGCTGCCTGACAGACACCACACCTATTAGAACAGCTGTCAAGGCATTCTCAAATCAAATGCACAAGCATGAGAGAACATGCTGAGCCTCACACCAGTGTGGAAGCTTCCCACTGCCCTAGACAATGTGCGGAAGATACCCTCAATGCAACAATACATGCAAGTCTGAAGAACAAGCAGGCAGATTCTGCAAATCTTCTCAAAGATGTCAGAGGAATGGAGTGTAAAGGAATAAAGCAAAATACACGTTAATTAACTCTGTCATGTAATTCATTCCAGGTTCAATAATGCCAATTTACACTTAGTTGATTACAGTAAAGTACATGAAAAAATTATTAAGTTTACCTGGCAGACATTTTTTTGAAAAATTGATCTCCCTTTTCTTCTCCCAGGTTTTAGCAACCTGCAATAGGGACTTTGGATTGAACAACTACAATACCACACACCCAGATTTGGCAAAACCATTTTTGGAGGCATATATTTGATTCATGTCTTTATATTCTTCAAAATCTGTAACTAACTAAAATCTTTTAAAAAATGCATTTATAAAATGACAGCGGTCAATTGTAACAATTGTGGTAATTGTGGTTTCGATTCCCGAAAATGTATGGATTCACTCACTGCTGTAGGTCGATCTGGATAACAGCGTCTGCTAAACGACTAAAATGTAAAACAAGGGTGTAGCCTACCATTTCAGTAGCCAACTGCACTTATCTGAGGTTGGGCCTATGCATTGCCATTTGCGCTCCCACCTTACTGCTACAACAGGGAGGGACTCGTTATGTTTCTAATATGCTTTCCTTAGATATAACTCCATAAGGCACAACCTCTTCATCGCAACTAACAGCAGTCCCCGGGCACAGAAGCTCTACTATCATTCTCCTCCTACTGTTACATTTTCTCCGCACTGCAGTTTCAGTGCTCCCTCAACGGGTAGGCAACCATTCGAGCGTCAGGCGGCGCGCACAGTCCATCCAGAGTAGGCTTGACGTTTTCCAAGAATTCACCATTGCACACATTCACCATTGCACTGCGCCCTTGGCCCAATGGGTATGTTGTGTAGCTTTACTCTGCCCCTAAAAAAATATTTCGGGAATCACCTAATTGACCAATATCACACATTTCAACCGCGATTCAACATTCCACTGCACGGGATGGACGCAAGTGGCACTACGGGAAATGTCGTTTACAATCGGGAAAGCCCACGCAAAGGAACCCGATTAGATGCTTGTAACAGACTCCATCTCCCGTTGTGAGTGAATCAAATCCCTGACGTAAATCTGCATTAGGGTGATTTTTTTATAAATTATTAATGATTATTGTTATATAGATGTAAAATAAACGAATTATTATGTTTAAGCTCTTGACATCATCTGGCAACGTTGTCAATAATTGTGTTGTAGATTGCCAATAATCTATTCCAGATTTCTTTCTTCTCTAGAAACAGCAATGGGGCGTTTGCTATCCCAAGTTATCATAGCAAAGCGAGCGACCGTGTATAAGCATTATTATAGCCAAGGTGCCAGTGCCTTTGAATGTGCTTTATGTCCGCAAGATCATTTACGTCAATTCAACAAAGAGAAAAACATTGCATCCAGACCTTATCTTCTGACTTCGGTGTAAGGCCTCGGTGCGCGAGGAATTTGAGAGGTGCATCATTTCTTGAGCGAGGTTGTGGTAAAGACATAGGCTATGTGTCGTTTGTCGTTGCACCAGTCTCCATTCTCCCGGTTATCTGCTTCGTTCTACTCCTCTGAATCAGGGTTTCCACTAGTTACCACAGCCCAAAAGTCTGGCTATCGTAAAAATGCATGATTTTGTTGTTGCTTTTTGGTCTTAATTTAAGGTTAGGGTTAGGCATAAGGTTAGCAGTGTGGATAAGGTTAGGGAATTAGGTTTAAAATCAGATTTTAAGCATATAAATGGTAGAAATAGGCGGGATTTATGACTTTGTGGCTGTGGTAACTACTGGCGACTCTGAATCAGCATCACCGAGATACTCCCAGTATGCAACGCGCTAGGTCCTGCGTGATCATGGATGGTTGTTGCGTGGCAACGTGATGAGCAGCGCTCGAGAAGCGCCTATTGAGGATTGACACATGTGCCAGGAGTGGCAGTTCAGTAGCAGTACCAAATTAACAGTGTGTCTGCCATATCGTAGACTATTAGGGCAATGCACTAATGCACAACAATCTCACACTGAATCTCCCATGGCCTCTTTTGTGGATATTTAATTTTACGCACAAGAGGGCACTGTTTTCCCACAGATTCCCACAGGTGCATTTTACCTTCATATTTGGCCCTCAAGACCAGAGCTTACACACTTTATTTTTTATTTATTTTATGTTAAGTAACTCAGTTGCGGACTCAACTTACTGTTGAGAGTTATACAGATGGAATACACAAGCTACAAGTTGGACATTTGGTAGTGCATCAGCAGTTTTTCACTTGTTATGTTAGTCAATGACAGTCACTCAAAGCCCATGTTAGCAAAAACATTTTATATTGCTAGGTAAGGTAGTCTAGCCAGCTATCTAAACCAAGTAGTAGCCTAATCATCATCAAATTACAGACTGGGCACACAGGGCATTGGTTTTGTTAGTCACTCTCACTCAGATATCGTATGAAAATGGCATTAGTCGAGGAAAAATGCCTAGAATTGTAGGAATTGATTTGAATGTGCAGAATTGCATGAAATTAGCTATAAAACTGCAAAAGAACAATCACCACCTCATGGCAAAATGAGTAGAATTGCATGACATTAGTTTTAGAACTGCAACAGTTTTACTTTAACACTGTACCAAATCTCGCTTAGGGCCTTCAAAAGGCTAGGGGTCGATCTGCTCAAGACTCTCAATAGGATCATCCGTATGGTGTGTTCCTATAGACGTTTCTGAGAGGACGTTGCAAGTTGCAATCACTATTTAATTTGAGGGAGGTTCCTTTCGGGATGGCAGGCCAATCAAGCGAGATGTAAGTTCTTGGACTGGAGAAAAAAACGGCTGCGGGATAAACTCTCAGAAACACAGAAGAAACTGTAATGAGAGTGGAGTGGCTGCGTAAGTGACAACTGTGAAGTGTGCAACATTAATGATATTGGAAGTGAGCAACATTCCAACAATAGTGGAATCAGCAGTTCACCTTCAAAATATGTGCACCGCATTGAAACGGATGCAAACAAATAGGCCTACTGTTATGCCACAATTGGACTAGGTAATGTTAAACAAGGTTGAAATGTTATTAAATCATTTAAACTAAAGACAAATAGTACAAATCAGTTGAAACCTCACTGTGGATGTATTGGACTGCATAATTGCATATGGGGCCCTGCTGGAAAATTCAGTTTAGACCAGCTTGTATTTTAAGCTGGTCGAGATAGTTGTGATAGATGCTTGTGGTACATTGCTTGTAGTGTGGCACATTCATCATCACTTTTTTTTAATCATACATGGTTAATTAGGGTATTTAAAAAAACATAGATTATTTTGGTATTTCAGTCAGCTTTTCAACATACATTGCATACATGCATTGGTTGTTTCGAGATGCTGCACTAAAAAGCTGAACTATGAGTTCAGTACAAGAGTGTCCACTTCACATGATGACAACCGGTGATGCTGTACAATTGCCTCGTTTTTAATTTACCTCTTGTTAGGTCTTTTTTGTTTTGTGTTGTTTCATCTAACATAGTTGCAAGAAAGCTATAGAAACACTGGCAGCAGTTAGTCTACATGGGGATTTAAATGTTTTTTTGTCTTCCTAAGACTGTCTGTGTCTAGGTGGGAGTTCCTGTCCCAGTTCAAAGGTTCCATTACCTACAGTTTCGACAGGAAATCTCTCTTTGGCCCCCAAAGCCATTCCCAGCTGCTATCTGTTCAGGTACTAAAGCTATTCAATGCAAGTGTGCTTGGAGCTACAAGAATGAAGTATCGCCACACTAGACTGGAACATGTATTACTTACTGACTTAGGTACAGTGCCTTCGGAAAGTATTCAGATCCCTTGACTTTTTCCACATGTTGTTTCCGATACAGGTTTATTTGAATTATTTTTTTCAGCAATCGACACACAATACCCAATAATGACAAAGCAAAAACAGGCTTTTAGAAATGTTTGCAAATTATATATATAAAAAACAAAACAGATATAGCTTATTTACATAAGTATTCAGACCCTTTGTTATTAGACTCGAAAATGAGGTCAGGTGCATCCTGTTTCCATTGATCATCCTTGATGTTTCTACAACTTGATTGGAGTCCACCTGTGATAAATGTAATTGATTGGACATGATTTGAAAAGGCACACACCTGTCTATATAAGGTCCCACAGTTGGCAGTGAACGTCAGAGCAAAAACGAAGCCATAAGGTCAAAGGAACTGTCCGTAGAGCTCCGAGACAGGATTGTGTCGAGGCACAGATCTGGGGAAGGGTACCATTGAAGGTCCAAGAACACATTGGCCTCCATAATTCTTAAATTGATGAAGTTTGAAACCACCAAGACTCTTCTTAGAGCTGGCCACCGGCCAGACTGAGCAATCCGGGGAGAAGGGCCATGGTCCTCTGTGGAGATGGGAGAATGTTCTAGAATGACAACCATCTCTGCAGCCCTCCACCAATCAGACTTTTGTGGTAGAGTAAAGTACAGAGAGATTCTTGATGAAAACCTGCTCCATAGCGCTCAGGACCTCAGACTGGGGTGAAGGTTTACCTTCCAACACAACAACCACCCTAAGCACACAGCCAAGACAACGCAGGAGTGGCTTCGGGACAAGTCTCTGAATGCTTTGAGTGGCCCAGCCAGAGCCCAGAATTGAACCCGGTCGAACAGCTCTAGAAAGACCTGCAAATAGCTGTGCAGCGATGCTCCTCATCCAACCTGACAGAGCTTAAGAGGATCTACAGAGAAGAATGGGAGAAATTCCCCAAATACAGGTGTGCCAAGCTTGTAGCATCATACCCAAGAAGATGTTCTAAGGTGTTTCAACAAAGTACTGAGTAAAGGGTCTGAATACTTATGTAAACATGATATTTCCGTGTTTAAAAAAAAATTATTAGCAACATTTTCTAAAAACTGTTTTGGGGCATTGTGTGTAGATTAAGGAGGGGTGGAAAAACTATATAAGCAATTTTAGATTTGGGCTGTAACACAACAAAATGTGGAAAAAGACAAGGGGTCTAAATACTTTCCGAAAGCACTGTATTTCAAAAGCCAGCAATAACTGACCAGCAAGTATTGAAGGAAACATCCATTTATTGCACCCATTGACTTCTATCATAATGACCTTATGAATAAAATGTTTCTTTTTGGCAGCTCCTTTTTTAGAATAAAACTGTTGCATCCAACGTCCCAACATTTGCTACTATGACATCACAGAATGTTCTGTTCTGTTTGTTTGTTACTCTTTTGCCTTCCTTCTCTCCATGTTGGTTAATTGCCTCATCATCTTAGGTGCTACTCTGTTCTCAAACTGGGTGGCAGTTAATTTACAGGCTAATCTGGGCCACCGTCTTCTTATCTCCACCCTATTTGTTGCCCTCGTGGATTTTTTAGTTGTGGAACTACATGTCTGTGGTCTTCTTTAAAAATAAATGTTTTGGGAGGGTCTTTCCTTTCATTTCATGTATTTACACTTCAGTGTGTTGTTTTAAAGGCTCCAGTTAGGCCTATAAGAAACCAGAGTCCCTCTGCAGCTGTCAATTTTCCTGCAAAGCAGTAAATGCAAACTTGTAGTGTATTTGAGTTTTAAAAGGCTTCTAAGATTTGTAATTTTCACTTTGACATTTGGGACTTGATTTTACCTAATGCAAAGTGTATCAACCTCTACAAAATGTCCATTAATTATAATCCACATAATAATTCATATTTCCTGTTGCTGCAGGATTCTTTTCCTGCTGTAGTAAACTGGCTCAAATTAAGATCCTCCATCTGTAGTGTTTAGGATAGTAGATGGCACATCATTCATCTGCATGGGACTTCATAAACTGTTCTCTCTGCTACAACACGGCTAGCGGTACGATTCATCAAGTATGGAACCAACAGGACCCTGAACAGCGTTTAACCCCAAGCCATAAGACTGCTAAATAGTTAGCCTAATAGTTACTGAAGTCCCAAGCTGTAAGAAGGCAGTATTAAAAAAAATACATTTCTGTTTGCTTCCAAACCTCTAATTTCTTAAATTGTTGTATCAAGTTCAAATAAGTATTTTTCCTTTTTCAGTGGTCCATATGTTATATCCATGTATTTTGACACTCCTGAAGACCACCTCCAAGTCTAGTATTGATGCATTTGGTAATACAACATGCCCTTCAAATCAATGTTAGTATTGTGGGATTATTTCCTGAGTAATTATTTCATTTATATGTCAGTTATACACAGTGCTAATATGTGGTGAATCTGTTTTACAGGAAATAACTGTGTTTACCTATTTATTTACCTGATACAAATGATCTGTTTTCCTATTGGCCAATGCTTTGACTGTGTGGGGTTAAACTTTATTGATACAGGAAGTGACAGACAGTTCTAGTTCCGTGGCTGATGGTGTTTAATGGGGTTTGACCCGATAAAGCTGCTTAATAGTTATCAGTCTCCATCCAGTCCTTGCACCTACAGAAAGTCACCTGTATTCGGACACTTAATTTACAGTATGTTAGTCTGGCTCAATATGAAGGTCCTCTTCACAGGTGTTTGCGTCTCATGAATTCAGCCATCAAATCTGTATTATGTAAGAGCTCGGTTTGTACAGACATTTGTAAAGAAATATTACTTGTCAGCACAAGGACAGCAATTACCTTATGCACCTGTATTAAACCCATAATAAAGATCTATTGAGTGATTGGAGTTATTGGAAAGCCTAGAGGTGTCCCTTGTCCCTTCATTACACAGTGTTGTTTCAGAAGAGGAGTTTGATCCCTGATAACAAGAGAACATATTGATCTCTATGTTCCAGCAATGCTGTCAACTACCAGTAACCCAAAACGAGCAAGTGATTGTTCAAAACTCTTCATTTGTAATGTTGACAATTATGCAAACTAGTTTGTCTTTGCCCTGAGAATAATGTTATAGCTTGATTGAGTCCTGCTAAGTTTTAAACAATACTAACAGTACTTTGAATGCTTTATCAGATGTACCTTTTGTCATTGTTCATCTAAATGTACAGAGACATGTAAATATGCCCACCAGCAATATGTCTGCTAATGAGATGTCTAACTTCCTGATGGTTACCGAAGGTACGTGCTTAACTCGCTCGCTTAAGAAAAATGACAAGAAAGGGAACACTGGCAATATGCTGTGTGCAATGTGCATGTACTGAATTCAAGAGATTGTATGGGGGGATTGTCCAGATGGGGAAAACATTTGTGGATTTGTGGTAATGGTGCATTGGCCTGACTCATCTAGAATTCTGCTATAATCCGATGTAAAACAATGACAATTGATATGAGATGTGAGTGTTAGTTGGAACCTATACTTGGCCATGGTCACAGTAATCTGAAAAGATATAGGCCTACCTTTATCTACAAACATCTACTACAAAAATCTCTGAAACTGGAAACACTTATCTCCCTGACTAGCTTTAAGCACCAGCTGTCAGAGCAGCTCACAGATTACTGCAGCTGTACATAGCCCATATATTATTTAGCCCAGACAACTACCACTCCCCCTACTGTATTTATTTATTTTGCTCCTTTGCACCCCATTATTTCTATCTCTACCATGCACATTTTTCCACTGCAAATATACCATTGCAGTGTTTTACTTGCTATATTGTATTTACTTCGCCACCATGGCCTTTTTTTTATTTTATTATTTTAATTTTAATGTTATTTTTTTACCTCCCTTATCTCATCTCATTTGCTCACATTGTATATAGACTTATTTTTCTACTGTATTATTGACTGTATGTTTGTTTCACTCCATGTGTAACTCTGTGTTGTTGTATGTGTCAAACTGCTTTGCTTTATCTTGGCCAGGTCGCAATTGTAAATGAGAACTTGTTCTCAACTTGCCTACCTGGTTAAATAAAGGTGAAATAAATAAAAAAAATATCTCTGGAAGGGCTCTCAATAATCTCATTTAACTAATTTAATTTGGCCTCTTAAATCCATATTGTTGTGTGATTTGCAGCACATAGACCATGTTATAATAATTTGCAGCCCATAGACCATGTAATAATCATTTAAGAAATGGAAGAGTAGAAATGGTGGTCTCCCAAAAAATATCAAAAGAAAAATTGTTTTCTATGCATGGTGCTTTTATTCTTAAAAAAACTGACTTGTTTCGACTTTGTCAAAGCTAGATTATTTGGTGGATGTGGCACCTTCCTTTATGGGAACTCGTCTTTAGATTGACATAGGTGCAGTCTGAAAAACAGCTGGACACATTAAACACTTACTGTCACGACTCCCACCGAAGGTGGCTCCTCTTCCTGTTCGGGCGGCGCTCAGCGGTCGTCGTCACCGGTCTACTAGCTGCCCCCGATCCCTTTTCCCTTTTCTGTTGGTTTTGTCTTATTGGTTACTGTTGATGAATCGATACATGAGACCACTTCCTTACATTACACCTGTTTCTTGTTTAGGTTTTAGTTGGGCTATTTAAACCGGCGATGCCCGCCTTCTTTTGTGTGGGCTTATTTCCTCTGTTCCTGTTTGTGGTTGTTTTTGGGCCGGTCTTTGTTATGCGCATGGTGTTTTGGCGTGACCATTTTTCCTGCGCCGGCGCCTCTGTTCCCTGCGCCTGACTCCGCACCCACTACTCATAGAAGTGCATTACACTTACATTACAAATATCAGGGCAATTGACTCCCATCACTCGTGGGAATGGCCTATATGGATAGGGCTAAATTGAGAAATTGAAACGCTGTTAGGAGCGTTTTGGTCCTAGACTTGGCGCTCTGGTATCGCTTGCCGTGCGGTAGCAGAGAAACCAGTCTATAACTTGGGTGACTGGAGTCTCTGACAATTTTATGGGCTATTATGGACTTTCCTCTGAAAGCCCATATTAGGTCCTGGATGGCAGGAAGCTTGGCCCCAGTGATGTACTTGGCCATTCGCACTACCCTCTGTAGCACCTTACGGTCAGATGCCGAGCAGTTGCCATACCAGGTGGGGATGCAACTGGTCAGGATACTCTCAATGGTGCAGCTGTAGAACCTTTTGAGGATCTGGGGGCCCATGCCAAATCTTTTCAGTCTTCTGAGGGGGAAAAGGTTTTGTCGTGTTATCTTCACGACTGTCTTGGTATGTTTGGACCATGATAGTTCGTTGGTGATGTGGACACCAAGGAACTTGAAACTCTCGAACCACTCCACTACAGCTAGTCGATGTTAATGGGGGCATGTTCGGCCTACCTTTTCCTATAGTACATGATGAGCACCTTTGTCTTGCTCACATTGAGGGAGAGGTTGTTGACCTGGCACCACACTGCCAGTTCTCTGACCTCCTCCCTATAGGCCATCTCATCGTTGTCGGTGATCAGGCCTACCACTGTTGTGTCGTCAGCAAACTTAATGATGGTGTTGGAGTCGTGTTTGGCCACGTAGTCGTGGGTGAACAGGGAATACAGGAGGAGACTAAGTACACACCCCCGAGGGGCCCCAGTGTTAAGGATCAGCGTGGCAGACGTGTTGTTGCCTACTCTTACCGACTGGGGGCGGCCCGTCAGGAAGTCCTGGATCCAGTTGCAGAGGGAGGTGTTTTGTCCAAGAGTCCTAAGCCTAGTGATGAGCTTCGTGGGCACTATGGTGTTGAACGCTGAGCTGTAGTCGATGAACAGCATTCTCACATAGGTGTTCCTTTTGTCCAGGTGAGAAAGGGCAGTGGGGAATGCGATTGAGATTGCGTCATCTGTGGATCTGTTGGGGCGGCATGCGAATTGGAGTGGATCTAGGGTGTCCGGGAGGATGCGGTTGATTTGAGCCATGACCAGCCTTTCAAAGCACTTCATGGTTTCAGAGCTGGTCATGGGTGCACCTCAGCCACGCTCAAGGTTCTAAACAACATCATAACCGCCATCGATAAGAGACATTACTGTGCAGCCATATTCATCGACCTGGCCAAGGCTTTCGACTCTGTGAATCACCACATTCTTATTGACAGACTCGACAGTCTTGGTTTCTCAAATGATTGCCTCGCCTGGTTTACCAACTACTTCTCAGACAGAGTTCAGTATGGCAAATCGGAGGGCCTGTTGTCCAGACCTCTGGCAGTCTCTATGGGGGTGCCACAGGGTTCAATCCTCGGGCCGACTCTCTTCTCTGTATACATCAATGATGTTGCTCTTGCTGCTGGTGATTCTCTGATACACCTCTACGCAGACAACACCATTCTGTATACTTCTGGCCCTTCTTTGGACACTGTGTTAACTAACCTCCAGACGAGCTTCAATGCCATACAACTCTCCTTCCGTGGCCTCCAACTGCTCTTAAATGCAAGTAAAACTAAATGCATGCTATTCAACCGATCACTGCCCGCACCTGCTCGCCCGTCCAGCATCACTACTCTGGACAGCGCTGACTAAGAATACGTGGACAACTACAAATACCTAGGTGTCTGGTTAGACTGTAAACTATCCTTCCAGACTCACATTAAGCATCTCCAATACAAAATTAAATCTAGAATCGGCTTCCTATATCGCAACAAAGCATCCTTCACTCATGCTTCAAAACATACCCTCGTAAAACTGACCATCCTACCGATCCTCGACTTCGGTGATGTCATCTATAAAATAGCCTCCAACACTCTACTCAACAAACTGGATGCAGTCTATCACAGTGCTATCCGTTTTGTCACCAAATCCCCATACACTACCCACCATTGCGACCTGTACGCTCTCGTTGGTTGGCCCTCGCTTCATACTCGCAAACCCACAGGCTACAGGTTATCTACAAGTCTCTGCTAGGTAAAGCCCCGCCTTATCTCAGCTCACTGGTCACCATAGCAGCACCCACTCGTAGCACACGCTCCAGCAGGTATATCTCACTGGTCACCCCCAAAGCCAATTCCTCCTTTGGTCATCTTTCCTTCCAGTTCTCTGCTGCCAATGACCGGAACGAACTGCAAAAATCTCTGAAACTGGAGACTCATATCTCCCTCACTAGCTTTAAGCGCTAGCTGTCAGAGCAGCTCACAGATCACTGCACCTGTACATAGCCCATCTGTAAACAGCCCATCTATCTACCTACCTCATCCCCATACTGTATTTATTTATTTATCTTGCTCCTTTGCACCCTAGTATCTCTACTTGCACATTCATCTTCTGCACATCTACCATTCCAGTGTTTAATTGCTATATTGTAATTACTTCGCCACCATGGCCTATTTATTGCCATAACTCCCTTATCTTACCTCATTTGCACTCACTGTATATAGACTTTTATTTTAATTTTATTTGACTGTAATATTGACTATGTTTTGTTTATTCCATGTGTAACTCTGTGTTGTTGTATGTGTCGAACTGCTTTGCTTTATCTTGGCCAGGTCGCATTTGTAACTAGCCTACCTGGTTAAATAGAGGTGAAAAAAAACCACCAAGTATTCTGTTTTGCCACCGCTGATCTCTAGGCTCAGCCCAGTCAGAGCTTTTCGCTGTCCTGGCTCCCCAATGCTGAAACTTGCTTCCCCCTGAAGCTAGGAGAGCAGAGTCCTTGCCTATATTCCCAAAAAATCTAAAACCCTATCTCTTCAAAGAGTATTTTAAATAATCCCACATAATCCCCCCCCCCCCCCAAAAAAAAATACCACTCACACTTGACTTTACCTCCCCCTTACTTGCACTGACTTTGCTGATGGCTACTTTATTGATGAAACATTACTATGGCTGAGATACAGTGCCTTTACAAAGTATTCACACCCCTTTACTTTTCCACATTTTGTTGTGTTATAACCTGAATTTAAAATGGATTAAATTGAGATGTGACACTGATCTACACATAATACCCCATAAAGTCAAAGTGGAATTTTGTTTGTGGAACATTTTTTAAATGAATAAAACATGTAAAGCTGAAATGTCTTGAGTGAATAAGTATTCAACCCCTTTGTTATGGCAAGCCTAAATAAGTAAAGGAGTAAAAAAATATACTTAACCAATCACATAATAAATTGCATGGACTCATTCCGTGTTCAACAATACTGGTTAACATGATTTTATAATGACTAACCCATCTTTGTACCCCACACAAACAATATTCTGTAACGTTCCTCAATCAGGCAGTGAATTTCAAGCACAGATTCAAGCACAAAGACAAGGGAGGTTTTTCAATGCCTGGCAAAGAAAGGCACCGATAAGTTGAAGTGTAAAAAAAATAAAAAGACGCTGAATATATATCCCTTTCAGCATGGTGAAGTTATTAATTATGTTTTGGAAGGTGTATTAATAAAACTAGTAACTACAAAGATACAGGCGTACTTCCTAACTCAGTTGCTGGAGAGGAAGGAAACTGCTCAGGGATTTCACCATGAGGACAATGGTGATTTTAAAACATTTACAGAGTTGAATGGCTGCTTTATGATAAAACTGAGGATGGATAAATAACATTGTAATTACTCCAAAATACAAACCTAAATGACAAAGTGAAAACAAGGAAGCTTGTACAGAATACAAATATTCAAAAATAAATTAACTTTTTTCCTGAATATATACGGAAAATCCAACACATCACATCATTGAGTACCACTCCTGATATCTTCAGTATGTGGTGGCTGCATCATGCTATGGGTATGCTTGTCATCGGCAAGGAGTTTTTCAGGATAAAAAATAAACATAAGAGCGTCTGCTAAATAACTAAAATGTAAATGTAAATGTAATGTAACAAATTATTTAGGAGATTTTGAATTTCTTTTACAATTTTGGCAGTTGAGTTTGAATAGCCCTTCAAGGTTCAACAAATATGTAAAGTATTCACCAATCAATGGACTACCAATTCCCAAGAAAGCCAAGTAGGCCAGTAGTGACATTGCAAGTACAGAGAATATCTGAATGCTGTCATTGACATTTTGCTCTTGTCGTTGGTTACAACTTTAGTCTTATTGTTGCTCTGTTACTTTGTGGAACTGAGTGTTCCAAGGCCATGCACAGATAACATTTAGGATCCGATGACTGGTATACAGTGGATTCAGAAAATATTCAGACCCCTTGATTTTTTCCCACATTTTGTTACGTTACAGCCTTATTCTAAAATTTATGATTTTTTATAATGTCCTCATCAATCTACACACAATACCTCATAATAACAAAGCGAAAACAGGTTTTTTGAAATGTTTGCAAATTAATTGAAAATAAAAAACAGAAATACCTTATTTACATAAGTATTCAGACCCTTTTCTATGAGACTCGTAATTGAGCTCAGGTGCATCCTGTTTCCAATGATCACCCTTGAGATGTTTCTACAACTTGATTGGAGTCCGCCTATGGCAAAGTCAATTGATTGGACATGATTTGGAAAGGCACACACCTGGCTATATAACATCCCACAGTTGATGAAAACCTGCTCCAGAGTGCTCAGGACCTCAGACTGGGGCAAAGATTCACCTTCCAACAGGACTGTGCACACAACCAAGACAATGCAAGAGTGACTTCGGGACACGTCTCTGAATGTCCCTGAGTGGCCCAGTCAAAACCCGGACTTGAACCCGATCTAACATCTCTGGAGAGACCTGAAAATAGCTGTGCAGCGTTGCTCCCCATCCAACCTAACAGAGCTTGAGAGGATCTGCAGAGAAGAATGTGAAGAATTTGAACTCCCCAAACACAGGTGTGCCAAGCTTGTAGCATCATATAAAAAAAGAATAGAGACTGTAATCGCTGTCAAAGGTGCTTCAACAAAGTACTGAGTAAAGGGTTTGAATACTTATGTAAATGTGATATTAAAGTTTTTTATTTTGAATATATTTGCAAAATGTTCTAAAAAACGTTTTTTTCTTTGTCATTATGGGGTATTGTGTATAAATTGATGAGGAAAAGAAAGCTATTTAATACATTTTAAATACAGGCTGTAACATAAGAAAATGTGGAAAAAGTCAAGGGGTCTGAGTACTTTCCGAATGCACTGAACAAAAATATAAATTCAATATGCAACAATTTCAAAGATTTTACTAAGTTACAGTTCACATAAGGAAATCAGTAAATTGAAATGAATTCATTACGCCCTATAATCTATGGATTTCACATGACTGGGCAGGGGTGCAGCCAGGCCCACCCACTGGGGAGCCACGCCCACCCACTGGGGAGCCAGGCCCAGCCAATCAGAATTAGTTTTTAGTTTGTTTCCCCCCACAAAATGGCTTTATTACAGACAGAAATACCCCTCATCTAGGCCACTTGTGCGTGGTACAACGATGATACATGTTCATCATTGGTTCAACAGGCTGAAAGTTGTAGACTATGGGGTTGTTTCACGTATACAGATCAATGGAGAATCTTCATTGAAAGTGAGACACCTATGCCTGTCCTTTTTGAGAGGAATGGTAATTTCGAGGATATAAAGCATGAAAATGAATTTATAAAACAACTCAGTGTTGTGGACACTAAAGATAAACACTAAAATATATATGGTGGGAGGGTGAGGGATAATTCCCCTTAGTCAACAAGTAGAAAAGAAGAGTTTCACATGCGAGCATGTGTTTCTGGGAGCAGAAGTGGAGGGTGTACACAGTTTATGTGCATAATGGCTTAATTCCAGGGTGGGTGGAAAGCTTGTAGTCAGGAGAAGGGGTTCGGTCACTCCCCCTTGATGCTGCGTATGCAAATCACTTGGTTTTCCGGAGTTCCTTGAACTCTAAGTCGCAGAATGATGGGGACCGCCGGGCACAAAAGGCACTATAAAAACGTGGAAAATAATAGGATACCTCACTCGTGAGTATATTCAGCGTAATGCGCGGAAGAGGCAAGCGACGATACCGTTAATCGTGGGTGTTGATGTAAGTATTGTTAGGCTGTCTAATTTAGTTAGGTCATAGTTGTACAGTATACATTGTGACTTGCAGAACTACTTCGCATATACAACTCGTAACTGCAATTTTTTGATGTGTTATAGCCTATTCCCTATATGGAAAGGTCAATGGTTATTTTAATGCAACGCGGATGATTTTATGGACCCTGTTCAATAAATGTAAAACATTTTGGGATATGTAAACGTGCAAACCGAGTTGACGTTGTGTTTGTCTGAAGGGTTTCTTAGATGGCAATATGTTCTGAATTTAGGCTACTTTTGTTTTTTTGCTCAGTTGTTTTCGGTAAGTAATAACATTTCCAATATAGCTTTTAGAACATGTATTCAATATTTAAATGAGCTGCTTTACATAGGAAGAACATCCAGCCTCCTTTGTTGTAGTGGTTTATGACGCGTCTGTATGTCCCTTCCCTTGAAAGAGGCTGTGTGAATCACATAGCCCCAGGTGAGAAGCGATTCCAGAGGGATGGTGCGAAACTATTATCTGATGCAGCCCTCTGATGGAGCCCAAAGACGTTAAGAAAAACAATTATACTAAGAAACGCTATTTACAGTAGGTCTTGTGATTTGCTTGTCTCTGAGATAAGCAACACTACTTGCATCTACAGAATATTCATATTACTAATGAACAAATATGATTGAAATCCCCAAAAACAATGGTATAACTGTCCCACCTCCATGTTTCGGGCATGCCAGAATCCATGCGGGTGGGATTGTTATTAGTGCCAGTGGAGAGAAATGTTGTGCTACCAAAAAGAGTTAAACTGGTTTGATCTGGTCAGTCAGGAAGCCATCCCCCATAGGTTGAGTGGCTTGAAAAGTGGCAGTGTGGTGCCAGCAAACTGCATGGTGACTACTGAGTCACATGGAGAAACCACCAGCAAACAAAGGGGCTCCCTTGGATGGTAATAGTCCACTGTTTACTGGACTCTTCACACTCTCTCTCTTCTCTTTCTCTATCTACACTCACATTACATTTAGCAGACACTCTTACCCAGAGCGACTTACAGTTGCATTCATCTTAAGGTAGCTAAGCAAGACAACCACATATCAAAGTCATAGTAAGGACATTTCTATGTAAAAAGCCCAATGCACTTACATGTGAAGTTCATCATTTCTCAAAAATATTGACACTCTTAAAGCATATTTAATTTTTTCAACCATTTTCCATAGTAGAACAATTTGAATAAGCAAAGGATTTGGTCTTGTTTGGTGGTGGAGCTCATTAGAATAATGGACAGTGTGTAGAATAATTATCCACTTCACTTACTGTAGTTCTATAACCAACATATCTTTTTTCTAATTCAAGGTGTCATATCATAGCTGACACCCCATTATTTCTGCAGACGTCTTTGAATCTTAAAATGTGGTCACATAAAGAACCAAGGTAGTTTTTACCGTCTTTCTGTTACCACACTTAACCTCTGCACTGTTCTTCGAGTTCATCTGTTTTTGTCAAATTTTCAGTGGAAATTGTTCAAAGTAGTAATGGTTTGTTTAACTTTGAAATCAATGTTTTTTGTTTGGCATACATTATAAAGTGAGTAAGTGGAGTCTCGGCATCATTCCGTTACCGTGGAATTACCCAGAAGTAAAACCTACTCAATAAATTCACCAGTCAGCCGCTAGTAAGATAAGACACGTGTTTCAGTGTCAAAAATGTTTGACCATTAAAAATCCTATTTTCCCGCTATCAATAACTTTAACCCCCAAAACCCTAACCCCCAAAACCCTAACTCCCAAAACCCCAAACCTAACCCCCAAAACCCTAACCTCAAAAACCCTAACCCTTATGCTTCAAATAGCATTTGAACAAATTCAGGACGATTTGAACAAGTTATTGTTTTCCTACCTTTTCAGGAAATTCAGGTGAAGTGTTAGGACATATGGGGTCCTGATAATGTAGGAATACAAGTACGCACACACACACACACACACACACACACACACACACACACACACACACACACACACACACACACACACACACACACACACACACACACACACACACACACAATGTGTGTATCTCTCCCCCTCTCTCTTTAAGAATGTAAATGCTATGCAAATGTAGGAATTGGAATTTAAAGAGCACATGAGAATGAACAGATTGACCACTCAGGTGGTCATAATGAGACATTCAACATGTCCTCCCGCAGTTATCTAGCCAGCTATCTGACCACATCCCCGGGATGGTCTTGAACTTGACCTGATTAGTTTGGTCCCCATTTGTAGCTTATATGACTCCTACTTCTCATCATCCTTATCAATGTGAATATAAACATGACCATACAATTCTCACCACATATGGGTGTTGTTCGGGATGTTCCTAAGTGGCAGGGCCAGAGTGGCTGGTCTAGTGGGTCCCTGTTTGACCCACCCTCGTAGTCTGAACAGCGTGCTACAGCTAGGGAGGAGTGAAACGTGACATAGACACGTTTTTCCCCCTCCTTCAAATAACGGGGAGTTGTGTTGTTTTCAGCTACAATGTGTTGGAGCATATGATAGTCCCTCTCTCAGTGTCACACCAGAGCGCAGCACTGGAGAAAGGAGAATCCTGGCCTTTGTTTGGTTTTGTACGCTGCGTCTCCGTGCAAGGTTCCGCATCAACAACACGTCTTTTCTTCGCACTACTGTGATCTCTAGTGGTCCATTGGGGTAGCCTTTTGTTTGGACAGTATTTGTTCATCTGTCCACTAAAGATACCGATGAAGCTGTTGCAAGAACATGAAGATGTTGATGGTCAATTGAATTAGAGACCGAGACCTTAAATTGATTCATTCCAAATGCCTTGGCCTTGTTTTGAGGCTGTATGTGATATAGTTAATGTTCATGTTTGTGGTTGAAATGGGTCATATCATTCCTATACAAAATTGTTGATCAAACATGTATCCATTTTTTGTTATTGTGACCTTACATCTGGCAGCAAATTTTCACCATAGAAACATCAACTGTATTGTAATAGTAAGTAACTACTAGGATGTGATATCAGACAGTTTTTTAAAACATTGTAAATGTCCTCTTGTGTTCTACACTGCCTTACCATAGACAGCTACTCCCACGCCTGGTGTGGCAGAGAATAAAAGAAGGGGTCAACAGAGACAAGCCCTGGAGTTGTGCGGAGTGTGGCTGGGTTTGGTGATCTTCTTGGAGGACGCATATTACCGTAACACAGAACAGCACAGGAGCCAGCCCCAGGACCAGAGGGGAAGGTAGCAAAAGAGACCAGCAGCACGGCGGTGGCACAGAAGGAATGACACCAGAGGGAAAAAGTCCCAGAGGGGCACCGGTAGCCCCTCCTGATGGAGGCTGGGGATGGATGGTTGTGGCCGGCTGCTTCCTAGTCACCATCTGCACCCGTGCCGTCACTAGGTGAGCCTTTGGAGCTGTGTGTGTGTGTGTGTGTGTGTGTGTGTGTGTGTGTGTGCGTGTGTGTGTGTGTCAGAGGGACTATAGTCCTCAAATCAAATGTTATTGGTCACATTCAGATATTTACAGATGTTATTGGTCACATACAGATATTTAGCAGATGTTATTGTGGGTGTAGTGAAATGTTTGTGTTCCTAGCTCCAACAGTGCAGTAATATCTAACAATTCACAACAATACACACAAATCTACAAGTAAAATAAGAAATATATAATATTCGGACGAGCAATGTCAGAGTGGCATTGACTACAATACAGTAGAATATAATATAAACAAACGAAAAGAGTAAAACAGTCTGCAAACATTATTAAAGTGACCAGTTATTCCACGTCTATGTACACAGAAGGGCAGCAGCCTCTAAGGTGCAGGGATGAGTAACCGGGTGGAATTTGGGGAATTGGGTGACACAAGGAGATTGAACTGAACCTTTCATAACTCCTCATTTGACATGTTTGTGACATCGTAGAGTCTCTGGATGTGTTTGCCCTTATTGCCCTTGTGTCTCTCTGCAGAGTATTTGCAAGGTATGTGTTTTGTTCTGACAGCTGCTAGGCTCCCATGGGGAGGATTATTTTGTGTGAAGATAGCTTTGGGATATTACAACGGGCGGTTGTTGTTGTATGCAATATAAACTGAAATGAAATCAGACATCATGTTAATGTTGTGTTATTCCTTTATCTGTTCCATGCATGTCAGGTGGCATCATGTTTCTGTATGGTCAGTGTGATCTAACTCTCTGTTTTGGGAACCAGCAAGGTTGTGATGAGCCAGCGATTCCTTTAGCCTTTTGTCAGCTCAGGCTAAAAGCTTTTAAATCAGACACCGGGACATATAGTCAACGCAGGTTTGGTACCTATTGTGTGTTCCTGTTAGGTATTGTTGAGTCCCTAGTGAGAGAAAAAATTGTTTATGCATACAAATGCCACTTTTCATGTAAGTGAAGAAGTTACAAGGACTTTATGTATGTATTTCGTGTCACACACTTTTTAAGGTTTAAGTTTGATTCCTCTGGTACTTGGTAGGTTGGTGAATGCTGCGCTCCTTTGCATTGGACTGTTCCTCCTTCTCTAGGTAGCTTAAGAGAGAGAATTAAAATTCCACTCTCCACATGTGCTTTGGTCACATGCCATAAGCCTTCGCCTTGTAAAAAAAACCTTACATAATTTTTAAACGCTCAGCATGAACAAACTACAGTCAGCTTAGGTTATTGGTTATTGGGTACCGTGCTGCTGAATGGAAACGACTGTAACTCAAACAATTCCTCAACTCGATTCCTCAACTCGATTCCTCAACTCGATTCCTCAACTCGATTCCTCAACTCGATTCCTCAACTCGATTCCTCAACTCTCAATTACTCAACTATATTAATAAAATCTATTCCTGAACTATATTAATCAAATCTATTCCTCAACTATATTAATCAAATCTATTCCTCAACTCATCCCGTATTTAGTGTTTTGATTTAATCGAGTTTTTCTTTAGGGATTCATGTCAGTGCACTTAAATTCAGTCACTGGTCTTAATCTCTAAATTGTATCGACAAAGCTCATTATTGTGGCATACACTGAGGATACAAAACATTAAGAACATCTGCTATTTCTATGACAGACTGACTTGGTGAATTAAGGTGAAAGCTATGATCCCTTATTGATGTCACTTGTTAAATCCACTTCAATCAGTGTAGATGAGATGGGAGGAGACAGGTTAAATAATAATTGTTAAGCCTTGAGACAATTCAAATCAAATTGTATTTGTCACATACACGTGTTTAGGGTGGAAGGGCAAGACAAAACATTTAAGTCCCTTTGAACAGGTTATGGTAGTAGGTACCAGGCACACCGGTTTGAATGTGTCAAGAACTGCAACACTGCTGGGATTTTCACGCTCAACAGTTTCCCATGTGTATCAAGAATGGTCCACCACCCAAAGGTCACCCAACCAACTTGACACAACTGTGGGAAGCACTGGAGTCAACATGGGTCAACATCCCTGTGGAACGATTTTGACACCTTGTAGAGTCCACGCCCTGACAAATTGAGGCTGTTCTGAGGGCAAAAGGTTCTCAATATTAGGAAGGTGTTCCTAATGTTTTTTACACTCAGTGTATATACTATGTCCATGTCAAATAAACCAGTCCAGTCCTATACCTTCCTAATATACCCTATCAAATCAATTTGATTTGATTTTGATTTGATTTTGATTTGATACCCTGAAGAACAGTTTGCCAGTGCAATGTTGAAACTCACACGGTTCTTTCTCCTTTCTATTTTTAGATGTGTGTCAATCTTCTTTGTGGAGTTCCAGATGCACTTTGGTCGGGACTACTCTGGCACGGCCTGGATCCACTCGCTAGTCGACTGCACCACCTTCCTCTTTGGTGAGAGTCAGCCATGACTAGATGATTTCCTTACCAGCAATTTGAACCTTGAATGTCCTTTTTTATTCAATGAAACTGTATTTATGTATTTATTATCTGGGTTTGATTCATTCTCAAGCTATTTATAATTATCTCTGGGGCCTGAGGAAATTCTACCTCCATCGATTCTGTTAGCTATAAAAACAGATTCACAAGCATAAAATCACAGATTAAGTGTACTAGTAGTGAACTTTATACTCACAATAAATTAAAATGCAATATATGCCCCTAATAATTCTGATTGGGAGGTAGCGCATTATGATAAGAAATGTGTCTACCCGAACATACGCCTTTCCTAATCAGGAAATGGCAAATCTTGATAAATCTGATGTGTAACACAGAAACCCGGGCCCAGTTCTCCTTGCATGAACATTATGCTGTGATTAAGACTGCCCAAGGTGACCCCAAATAACTCATTTCTGAAGAAAAAAATGATAGTTTTCTTTCCGACATAATTGACAATGTATTATAAAATGTGTGGTTTGCATCACACTTATCTTATATGACACATGAACATTTCAAGTGACGACACTTTGACAAAAATTAATATCATTCTTTGAAAATGTACTCAGGCGTCTCTGGACATATTATGAGCATTTTGCATGCATTGAATCTCAGACATCCACATTTTGACAAATACTAGACTTTGGGAGGAGCAGATGACCGTTTTTACAGGCTGGTGAAATCAGCCATTTTCATGTGTAATTACAAATATCGACCACCAGGTAGTGCCAAAAGTGTTTATTAGGATCTCTTTAAGCCCAATTCTGATATTTTTTTCCACTAATTAATCCTTTGACCAATTACATCAGATCTTTACACGTCAGATATTTTTCAGCTGATCTTATTGGCCCAAAAAACAATTTGTGAAAGAAATATCAGAATTGGCCTGAGTTCTTAAAAATAGTGGTTTATTTTAATTTATTGTTCATATACAGACAATTTACCAGGTGTTTAAATACATTGTGACATAAGACATTGTGACATATATAAGACATCGGGCTTTAAGGGTGAAAAGGAAAACAAACCGATTCACAAGCACTAAACCACACACTAATTCAGATGAGTAAACAGCATAACAGTGCATTCGGAAAGTATTTAGACCCCTTGACTATTTCTACATTTTGTTACGTTACAGCCTTATTCTAAAATTGATGAAATAGTTTCCCCCCTCATCAATCTACACAAAATACTCCACAATGACCAAGCAAAAACAGTTTTTTAAAAACATTTTTGCAAATGTATTAAAAATAAAGATGTAAACATCACATTTACATAAGTATTCAGACACTTTACTCAGTACTTTCTTGAAGCACCGTTGGCAGCGATTACAGCCTCAAGTCTTCTTTTGACACGACAAGCTTGGCACAGCTGTATTTGGGGAGTTTCTCCCATTCATCTCTGCAGATCCTCTCAAGCTCTGTCAGGTTGGATGGGGAGCGTCGCTGCACAGCTATTTTCAGGTCTCTCCAGAGATGTTTGATCAGGTTCAAGTCTGGGCTCTGGCTGGGCCACACAAGGACATTCAGAGACTTGTCCCAAAGCCACTCCTGCATTGTCTTGGCTGTGTGCTTAGGGTCGTTGTCCTGTTGGAAGGTGAACCATTGCCCCAGTCTGAGTTCCTGAGTGCTCTGGAGCAGGTTTTCATCAAGGATCTCTCTGTACTTTGCCCCGTTTATCTTTCCCTTGATCCTGACAAGTCTCCCACCCTGTTGCTGGAAAACATCCCCACAGCATGATGCTTCACCGTAGGGATGGTGCCAGCTTTCCTCCAGATGTGGCGCTTGGCATTAAGGCCAAAGAGTTCAATCTTGGTTTCATCAGACCAGAGAATCTTGTTTCTCATGGTCCGAGTCCTTTATGTGCCCTTTGGCAAACTCCAAGCGGGCTGTCGTGCTTTTTACTGAGGAGTGGTTTCTGTCTGGCCACTCTGCCACAAAGGCCTGATTGGTGGAATGCTGCAGAGATGGTTGTCCTTCTGGAAGGTTCTTCCTTCTCCACAGAGGAACTCTGAAGCTCTGCCAGAGTGACCATCAGGTTCTTGGTTACCTCCTTGACCAAGACCCTTCTCACCCAACTGCTCATTTTGGCCGGGTGGCCAGCTTTAGGAAGAGTCTTCTTCCATTTTAAGAATGATGGAGGCCACTGTGTTCTTGGGGACCTTCAATGCTGCAGACATCATGTCCAATCAATCAAATTTACCACAGGTGGACTCCAATCAAGTTATAGAAACATCTCAAGGATGATCAATGGAAATAGGATGCACCTGAGCTCAATTTCGAGTCTCATAGCAAACGGTCTGAATACTTCTGTAAATGTGATATTTCGTTTTTTTAAGTTGCAAAAATGTCTAAAAACCTGTTTTTGCTTCGTCATTATGGGGTATTGGATATTGTGTGTAGATTGATGAGGAAAATGCTTTGTTTAATCCATTTTTAGAATAAGGCCGTAACATAAACAAAATATGGAAAAGGGGAAGGGGTTTGAATACATTCCAAATATGCCCAATAACCTTAAAAGAACATGTGCCCTTAATAAGTAAGATTAGAAGATGGAGCATTAGGATAAGAGAGTTGTCTACCCAAGCCTTTGCCTTTCCTAATCATGACATGGCAATCTTGATACACCTGCTGGAACTTTGCAAAAAGAAATGACATAATCTGGAACATTGACATGATGATCAGATGATTACATGAAATGATTTGACCAGCTGTCTTCACCTAATTTTAGTACCCCTAAGCTATTGTAAAAGTTGTGTGAGGGCTGTCTGGGCACATGCAGTGCAGTCTGGGCAATCCCCAGGAGTGACTTTGGAATCATGGGGATACATGTGGCAGTCGGTGCTGTGATAGACACTGGCACATTCAACAGCGGCTTGCACTCTCTTGCTAGTAGCTATCTGATCTAGGGTGTAATCAATTGTCCAACAGTTGCAAATCTGAGTTTCTGTTGGGCAAATTCAGGTATGTTTATCCCCTTTTCGTTCCATTAGTTTCCATTTAAGAAACGTTTTTCAACAGAATCAGCGGAATGAATACACCCTTGATCACACTCAAAGACAGTTCATTTTCATATCAGCCACTTAAAACAGCATGATCACTCTGCTCGTTGTGTGTATATAATTCCTTCTCGCAACTATCTATGCGCTCTCCTCTCACCTTTTCCCTTCGCCTGGGAACTTCAGTGCACAACACATCAGCTGTCAGTGACCAGGCAAAAAACCTTCCCAAGTCAAACCATATCATGACTTCTAACCGCTACACACAGCCTACATTGTCATAGTCAACATAGCTACTAGAACTAATGCGTTAGTAACTCCACTACAATTATCCTGTGTGGCTCAATTGGTAGAGCATGGTTCTTGCAACACCAGGGTTATGGGTTTGATTCCCACAGGGGACCAGTATGGAAAGAAAAGTATAAAAATGTCTGCCCTCACTGCTGTAAGTTGCTCTGGATAAGATTGTCTACTAAAATGTTTTTAAAAATCATGCATTGCAGTTTAGTAGTTACAATGGCAGGCCCTGGTGGCAATAAGTGAATAAATGCTTACCTTGACTTGGAAGAGTTCCAGTGTTGGATAGACAGCTAGCTAACATAGCATCAATCTCTGTTTGAGTAAGCTAAACTAGCTAGCTTAGTGAACATTTAAAAAAATACAACGAAATATCTATCTTTTCATTTGTTCAACTATTGTCTTTCTCTCTCGTTGAGTCAACTTCTCACCACATTGTATGCGCTGCAGTGCTAGCTAGCTGTAGCTTCTGCTTTCAGTACTAGAGTCATACTCTGATCCTTTGATTGGGTGGACAACATGTCAGTTCATGCTGCAAGAGCTCTGATACGTTGGAGGACGTCCTCCGGAAGTTGTCATAATTACTGTGTAAGTCTCATGAGCCTCCTAGGTTTTGTATGTACTGTATGTGCCCAGAGGAGGACAGAAGCTAGCGCTCTTCCGGCTGCACCATAGTGTTACCCTACAGAGTGTGGTTGAGGCTACTGTAGACCATTGCAAACCAGTGTGTTTTAATCAATTATTTGGTGACATGAAAATATAAAGTTTTATCTAAAAAGGATAACTTTTTTAAATGTTTCACTATTTGTATATTTTTTTAATTCACTGAGGAGGATGGTCCTCCCCTTTCTCCTTTGAGGAGCCTCCACTGATGGGGATTCCACAGCCCCTTGGAAACAGCTGTTGTTGATAAGATACAGTGGGGCAAAAAAGTATTTAGTCAGCCACCAATTGTGCAAGTTCTCCCACTTAAAAAGATGAGAGAGGCCTGTAATTTTCATCATAGGTACACTTCAACTATGACAGACAAAATAATAAGAAAAAAATCCAGAAAATCACGTTGTAGGATTTTTTTATGAATTTATTTGCAAATTATGGTGGAAAATAAGTATTTGGTCACCTACAAACAAGCAACATTTCTGGCTCTCGCAGACCTGTAACTTCTTCTTCTTCAGGCTTCTCTGTCCTCCACTCATTACCTATATTAATGGCACCTGTTTGAACTTGTTATCAGTATAAAAGACACCTGTCCACAACCTCAAACAGTCACACTCCACTATGGCCAAGACCAAAGAGCTGTCAAAGGACACCAGAAACAAAATTGTAGACCTGCACCAGGCTGGGAAGACTGAATCTGCAATAGGTAAGCAGCTTGGTTTGAAGAAATCAACTGTGGGAGCAATTATTAGGAAATGGAAGACATACAAGACCACTGATAATCTCCCTCGATCTGGGGATCCACGCAAGATCTCACCCCGTGGGGTCAAAATGATCACAAGAACGGTGAGCAAAAATCCCAGAACCACACGGGGGGACCTAGTGAATGACCTGAAGAGAGCTGGGACCAAAGTAACAAAGCCTACCATCAGTAACACACTACGCCGCCACGGACTCAAATCCTGCAGTGCCAGACGTGTCCCCCTGCTTAATCCAGTACATGTCCAGGCCCGTCTGAAGTTTGCTAGAGAGCATTTGGATGATCCAGAAGAATATTGGGAGAATGTCATATGGTCAGATGAAACCAAAATATAACTTTTTCGTAAAAACTCCACTCGTCGGACAAAGAATGCTGAGTTGCATCCAAAGAACACCATACCTACTGTGAAGCATGGGGGTGGAAACATCATGCTTTGGGGCTGTTTATCTGCAAAGGGATCAGGACGACTGATCCGTGTAAAGGAAAGAATGAATGGGGCCATGTATCGTGAGATTTTGAGTGAAATCCTCCTTCCATCAGTAAGGGCATTGAAGATTAAACGTGGCTGGGTCTTTCAGCATGACAATGATCCCAAACACACCGCCCAGGCAACGAAGGAGTGGCTTCGTAAGAAGCATTTCAAGGTCCTGGAGTGGCCTAGCCAGTCTCCGTGTTGCCCAGCAACAGCCCCAAAACATCACTGCTCTTGAGGAGATCTGCATGGAGGAATGGGCCAAAATACCAGCAACAGTGTGTGAAAACCTTGTGAAGAGTTACAGAAAACATTTGACCTCTGTCATTGCCAACAAAAGGTATACAACAAAGTATTGAGATAAACTTTTGTTATTGACCAAATACTTATTTTCCACCATAATTTGCAAATAAATTCATAAAAAATCCTACAATGTGATTTTCAGGATTTTTTTCCTCATTTTGTCTGTCATAGTTGAAGTGTACCTATGATGAAAATTACAGGCCTCTCTCATCTTTTTAAGTGGGAGAACTTGCACAATTGGTGGCTGACTAAGTACTTTTTTGCCCCACTGTATATAGGGAAAGATGTTTTTATTCATATTGAGACTAAAGTCTCTTTTGAAAATTAGCTGTGGACAATACAAAAATGAACACATCAATAGGCAATTATAGAAAACATAAATATACACATTAAATACACATTAAGATACAAAACACAGTCAATTAAAATAAACACATTCTTCATTATAAAAAATCCTCTCTCAGCTATATGACTTGCCCTAGGGACATCAAAGTATCCAATCGAAAGCTAGTTTGTTTGTTTTGCCACTACGGTTAGTTTGAACAGGGTGGTATCCATCCGGATGCACTTTTTGTTTTACTGATATTCAAGGATTTACATCAAATAATTAAATTTTGCCCCGATTTATCATTAGCCTGGACTTACATAACATCTGTGCCAGAGTTTGTTAGAATTTTACAAGCAGCTGTTTAATGAGCAATTCACAGTTTCACTGTACTGGCCGTGTGTTCTTAGACTTGCATGGCTTAATCTTTGAGTCAAACATTTACTACTGACCTGCTCTGAACTTTCATGTCAATAACACACTTGATGTGTATTACAGTGGATTGAGTCTCAGCTACATCCAATCCAAGCGATAAGTCTGTCACATTTTCCTCTTGATGTGAGGATGATAACTTTGTCTATGTATTGTTTTTTTCCAGCTCCTCTTGGCAGCTTCATCGGGAACCGCCTGTCCACCCAAGCCACTGTGATCATGGGAGGCGTCCTGTCCTCTGCCGGCCTGATCCTCAGCTCCTTTGCCACCAGTCTGGAGTACCTCTACCTCACCCTGGGCGTCCTCACAGGTACGCCCCTGTCTCTCAATGTGGATGTCATCACATTGTTTTTAGGACTTTGGCACAAGAGGGAGCTGTTGCATTATGGATACTTGTGTTGACTCTAATGACAGAACGCAACTGTAGCTGTCATGACTCCATCCCCAACTCTCTCCTCGTAGGGTTGGGATTTGCCCTCAGCTACACTCCAGCGGTGGCCATGGTTGGATCCTATTTCAACGAGAAGAAAGCACTGGCCTATGGGATGGCAATGTCTGGGACTGGGATTGGGACCTTCATCCTGGCCCCTGCTGTGCATCTCCTGATTGAACATTACTCCTGGAGGGGGGCCTTGCTGATTCTGGGAGGGTTTGTGTCCAACCTGTGTGTCTGCGGGGCCCTTATGAGGCCCCTGGTGCCTAAAGGTAGAGGACAGAGGTGGCACAAGACAGCAGAGCTTGAGAATGGGTATGCCATCCCACCGGTGGATGCCAAGCTAGCAGAAGGGAAGGTAATGGACACAACACTTCCAGGCTTAAAGCCGTTGGACCCCAATACAGAGGTTGTGAATGTAACAGATGTTAAGCTTGAAACTGATAAACTTGCAGAAATTAAACTCACTGAAATGAAACTAGCAGAGGCACTCCTTGCGAATGTACAACTAGCTGACTCGAGGCTGGCAGACATGACAATAGTAGAGGGCATGGTTGTGAATGTGAATAGCGCGCTAACAGAGAAAATGCTTGAAGAGATCAAGCTAGCGGATCAAAATCTAGCCAACGGGAAGCTGAAGGACATTAAACTAATGGAGAACCTTGTCATCGGTAGCCAGCTCGCTGATGTTAAGCCTGTAGACACAAAGGTTGCTGATGCAAAACTAGTGGAGTTAGTAGATGCCAAGGTTCTGGCTGGCCTGGCTGCCCCTGGGCCAACTGGTCCTCTGGCAGGGCCTAAGCTGGGAGGGTGCCTCTGTCTTCAGTCAATGGAGGAGTTTAGCTTCCTGCTGATGCCTGACTTCATGCTGCTGTCCGTGTCCTTCCTGTTCCTGGCATACGGCTGCAGTGTGCCCTTTGCCTACCTGGTGCCTTATGCCCTCAGTGTGGGCGTGGAGCACCAGCAGGCTGCCTTCCTCATGTCCATCCTGGGGGTCACCGGAATCGTAGGAAACATCACGTTCAGCTGGCTCACTGACAGGAAGTATGTCACATATACAGAATAGTTAGCACCCCCCCCCCCCCCCCCCCCCCCCCCCACACACACACACACACACACACACACATTTTCTATAGCATCACCCAAATAGACTGTAGCCATAGTCAAAATATTTATCATGATGCTTTCAAAACTATGGTCTTGGGCCTGTCACACACTGCATGGCCACATTCTCTAGTGTTGTAACATACTGCCTGCTGTAACATACTGCCAGCTAAGTCTGCGTTCCCCTCTTGTAGGTGTGTGAAGAAGTACCGGAAAGTGAGCTTCATGTTTGCTGTGGGTATGGAGGGTCTCTCCTGCCTCCTGATTCCTCTGCTACGTTCATTCACCCTGCTGGTGCCTTTTTCCATGCTCTATGGCTATTTTGATGGTGCCTACTCTGCCCTCATACCAGTGGTGACGTCTGACTTGGTGGGCTCATCGTACCTATCCTCAGCCCTGGGTGTGGTCAACTTCTTACATGCCATACCCTACCTGGTTAGCCCACCAATAGGAGGTGAGGATGATGAGAGAACAACTCAATACTAACACACATAGTGCATGTACATACACAATTTTCAAATTGCACATCTTGATTCTGAATATCATCAAATCAAATCAAATTTATTTATATAGCCCTTCGTACATCAGCTGATATCTCAAAGTGCTGTACAGAAACCCAGCCTAAAACCCCAAACAGCAAGCAATGCAGGTGTAGAAGCACGGTGGCTAGGAAAAACTCCCTAGAAAGGCCAATACCTAGGAAGAAACCTAGAGAGGAACCAGGCTATGTGGGGTGGCCAGTCCTCTTCTGGCTGTGCCGGGTGGAGATTATAACAGAACATGGCCAAGATGTTCAAATGTTCATAAATGACCAGCATGGTCGAATAATAATAAGGCAGAACAGTTGAAACTAGAGCAGCAGCACAGTCAGGTGGAAGTTGAAACTGGAGCAGCAGCATGGCCAGGTGGACTGGGGACAGCAAGGAGTCATCATGTCAGGTAGTCCTGGGGCATGGTCCTAGGGCTCAGGTCCTCCGAGAGAGAGAAAGAAAGAGAGAAGGAGAGAATTAGAGAACGCACACTTAGATTCACACAGGACACCGAATAGGACAGGAGAAGTACTCCAGATATAACAAACTGACCCCAGCCCCCCGACACATAAACTACTGCAGCATAAATACTGGAGGCTGAGACAGGAGGGGTCAGGAGACACTGTGGCCCCATCCGAGGACACCCCCGGTGTATCATGAATATCATGATTCCATCGTTCTCAGTATGTTATAGTCTGGACTCTGTTGTTGGTATGAAACTTCCCGTTGAAATTCCCAGCCTAACTCTTTCTCTTGGTTTCAGGCTGGTTGGTGGACTGGACTGGTGACTATACTGCAGCATTCTTCCTCAGTGGATTCTCTCTTATCCTCAGCTCACTCTTTCTGGCTACTGTCATGCTGATCCAACGATGCTGGGGACCACAAACATTCTCCACCAGCGATGCCGATTCAACATTCGCCTCCTTGAAGAATGGCCAACGTACAAGGCAGCCCATGATGAACCAAAGCTAGCAGGGACCGTCCCTGCATGTTGAGACATTTTTGTAAGCATTTTTTATTGAGTGAGTGGATGTTACTGTAATACCAAAGTGTGTTGTTCCTTAATGGAAACAAAACAATAATGTTCCAGGAACAACAAAATGCAGTTATTCCTCTCAACGTGAACTTGTGAAAATCCTATAACACCATCACAAATTCTGTGTTGATTACCACCAAAAGATACTCTATTTGTTGTTGTTTTTTAAAATAAAAGTTGATTAAGAATTGGTGGCTCTGTAGAATAACACATCACTTAGTACCAGTGTTTGTTTATTCTTTTGAAGATTATGACTACATTAAACATGCAATATAACACCAAAGTTATGCAATAATAACATATACATTTGTGTATAACATTAAATAGATTTCACAAAAAGCTATTTGTACTGGGCATGTCCATGTAAAAGGACCCATGAGCACCACCACGAGAAAAGCATAGGAGCATGTCAAATGAAAGCTAAGAGTATATTTTTGAGAAAGTAAGGCATATTTACGTTTTCAACCATTTTCCATCCTAAAAATCAGCAACGGCTTTGATTTCTGGTCAGATGGAAAAAGTCTTAAATGGTCTTAGAAATACTGTGCATCAAAACCCAAAATTTGAACCAATCATAGACATCTATGTTTCACAAGTTTGGATAGCACAGTACAGTACACAGTACAGTGAAGCACAGTAGAGTACAGTACAGAAAAGTATAGTTCAGTACCGTAGAGTACACTATAGTGTAATGTATTGAACTGTACTCTACTGTGCTGTACTGTGATGTCCAAACTTGTGAAACATAGATGTCAGTGATTGGTTCAGATTTGGTCTGGTCCAGACCAACCAAATGTTGTCTTGTTTGGGGGCGGAGCTCATTAGAATAATAGCCAGTGTGTAGAATAATACCAAAATATGCAAAATAAGGATATTGCATAATTATTCCTTTGTGTACCTATTCAGGATACATCACCATGAACAGAATGACACTCATATCCATAATTAAGCATTTCTGTGTTGTACAGATCAGGGACTCATGCTGTAATTCCATTACCATAATTCCGTTACCAGATGTAAATCCACTTCACTTCAATAACCAAAATATTTTTTCCCCAAGCTCAAGGTGTCATGTCAGAGATATTTAACAGTTTTGGGAAAACTGAGGGAGATTTTTAAACTTTAAAATCAGTGGATTTTCTTTGGCATACATTTTAATGCAAAAACTCTGTGTCAAAGCGTAATTCCGTTATGGTGGAATTGCTCTACTGTGACTGGACG
The DNA here is from genome assembly GCF_002021735.2 of Oncorhynchus kisutch. Lineage (NCBI taxonomy): Eukaryota > Metazoa > Chordata > Actinopteri > Salmoniformes > Salmonidae > Oncorhynchus > Oncorhynchus kisutch. Next base: position 79,160,635 of record NC_034177.2, on the reverse strand, counting down.
CATCACTTTGTAGTGTTGTTCACAAAGTGCGTTATAAACCCACACTGTGAAATATGGACTTGTGTTTCACATATACTAATACTAAGATGTCACTCAAGACCAAACAGCCATGGATGTTCAAATGGTGGCTTCCCCCCCAAAAACAAGTGATCAATGATTCCTTCACCTGCTGCTGTGGTTGAAAATATGAGTTGAGCTGTATCCATATTTTGAAAGAGAAGAATGTGTTGTTTTTTTTGCACATTAATGCCTACAGGGACAAGAACACCATGAATGCCTACATTTCCTATGTGTTTATCTTCACCTTTTCTAATGACATATATTTATCAATTGATAAACATGAATATGATGCCTTGTTGGGTTGCCGTCAAGCAGCACGGTCAATATTTGTACTATCGTAGAGAGTTATAATGACATTCTTGAGTCTTCCTCTGAAAGTTCAGAACTCTTTTCTAGTTTTAAATTGTTTAAACATGTTATTTTGTTGAACACACATCTATTAGTTCCTTTTCTGATGATGTGGTGTTGAGATAAAGCATGTGGATGTTCATTTGGGGAACTGTCTCATTTGGGGAACTGTCTCATTTGGGGAACTGTCTCATTTGGGGAACTGTCTCATTTGGGGAAATGTCTCATTTGGGGAACTGTCTCATTTGGGGAACTGTCTCATTTGGGGAACTGTCTCATTTGTCATGTGTCCTATTTCTAATAATAACCCCACTCCAGCACAGACGTCTGTCAAGTATCCTTAATACTGACATCTGACTAATATTCAACTTTAAGACTATTTGTATTTTATATTTAACTAGGCAAGTCAGTTAATTCTTATATACAATGACAGCCTACCCCGGACAACACTGGGAGCCACACTACGGGACTCCCAATCATAGCAAGATCATAGCCTGGATTCAAACCAGGGACTGTAGTGACACCTCTTGCATTGAGATACAGTTCCTTTGACCACTGCGCCACTCAGGAGCCCTGGAAAATACGGCCATAGATGACAGAGAGACAAAATAAACTTGCTATACTAGTCCGAGCATGCCATGTGTGACACCTTGCATAGATGTACTGTTTCTGCTAAATATAAAACGGTATTGTTTACTGCCCTTTCCATATTCCACATGATAAAAAGCAATATATCCATCTAGTGGTGTACATCTAACATAACAGTCTATATGTTACGTCTCTCGTCAGAATGAGGAACGGACCAAAGAGCAGCGTGGTTAGTGTTCATGATTTTATTTATCAAAACACTTGAACAAAATAACAACGTGAAAGATGAACAGTTCTGTAAGGCAAATAAACTATGCAGAAAACAACTACCCACAAAACACAGGTGGGGAAAAAGGCTGCCTAAGTATGATTCCCAATCAGAGACATCGACAGACAGCTGCCTCTGATTGGGAACCATACCCGGCTAAAGACAAAGAAATAGAAAACATAGAAATAAAGAAACTAGAATGCTCACCCTAGTCACACCCTGGCCTAACCAAAATATAGAATAAAAAACTCTCTATGGCCAGGGTGTGACACTATATTAACCATTGTTGACAAATAGCAGATGATGAGTATTGATTTTCTGGGTACTTACAGGTACTTACAGGTACTTCGGTCATCAGTTGAACAATGTTTCCTCTGACACATTGGTGCGGCTGGCTTCCGGCCTAAGCGAACGGGTGTTAAGGAGCACAGTTTGGCGGTTCATGTTTCGGAAGACGCGTGACTCGACATTCACCTCTCCCGAGCCCATTGGGGAGTTGCAGTGATGAGACAAGATCGTAATTGGATATGACGAAAGTGGGGAGAAATCAATAAATAAAAGTGACAATTGGGTACTTTTTCCACCACTGCTTATGTGAGTTGTCTTGTTGTGTGTATGGATTGGCTTGCTCGAGCTTATGTGTGTATTTATGTGGGTGCGAGAGCGTGTGTTTGTCAGGTCGGTGCGAGAGTGGCTGTTTGTCAGGTCGGTGTGAGAGCGGGTGTTTGTCAGGTCGGTGTGAGAGCGGGTGTTTGTCAGGTCGGTGTGAGAATTGGTGTTTGTCAGGTTGGTATGAGAGAGGGTGTTTGTCAGGTTGGTGTGAGAATTGGTGTTTGTCAGGTTGGTATGAGAGAGGGTGTTTGTCAGGTTGGTGTGAGAGGGGGTGTTTGTCAGGTCGGTGTGAGAGCAAGTGTTTGTCAGGTCGGTGTGAGAGCGGGTGTTTGTCAGGTCGGTGTGAGAGCGGTTGTTTGTCAGGTCGGTGTGAGAGCGGGTGTTTGTCAGTTTGGTGTGAGAGCGGGTGTTTGTCAGGTCGGTGTGAGAGAGGGTGTTTGTCAGGTCGGTGTGAGAGTGGCTGTTTGTCAGGTCGGCGTGAGAGTGTGTGTTTGTCAGGTTGGTGTGAGAGCAGGTGTTTGTCAGGTCGGCGTGAGAGTCGGTGTTTGTCAGATTTGTGTGAGAGTGTGTGTTTGTCAGGTCGGTGTGAAAGTGGGTGTTTGTCAGGTTGGTATGAGAGTCGGTGTTTGTCAGGTTTGTGTGAGAGTGTGTGTTTGTCAGGTCGGTGTGAGAGTGTGTGTTTGTCAGGTTGGTATGAGAGTCGGTGTTTGTCAGATTTGTGTGAGAGTGTGTGTTTGTCAGGTTGGTATGAGAGTCGGTGTTTGTCAGATTTGTGTGAGAGTGTGTGTTTGTCAGGTCGGCGTGAGAGAGGGTGTTTGTCAGGTCGGTGTGAGAGTGGCTGTTTGTCAGGTTGGTGTGAGAGCAGGTGTTTGTCAGGTCGACGTGAGAGTCGGTGTTTGTCAGATTTGTGTGAGAGTGTGTGTTTGTCAGGTCGGTGTGAAAGTGGGTGTTTGTCAGGTTGGTATGAGAGTCGGTGTTTGTCAGATTTGTGTGAGAGTGTGTGTTTGTCAGGTCGGTGTGAGAGTCGGTGTTTGTCAGGTTGGTATGAGAGTAGGTGTTTGTCAGGGCGGTGTGAAAGTGGGTGTTTGTCAGGTTGGTGTTGGGTTTGGCTCAGGGTATTGACTTGGGGTATTGACTCAGGGTATTGGCTCAGGGTATTGACTTGAGTTGACTTGATGTGTGTGCGTCAGGTGGTGGATGTTTGAGTGTGTGTCATGGTGCTGGTCTGGGTTAGTGTGTTGCTGTGTTTGTGTTAGACTGTTGGCTTGGATTGCCTGCAGTGTCCTGGTGCATTTCTGTGTGATTGGAGACTTTCTAGTCACCAGTTGAAGTTGTTGTAGCTGAGAGAGAGAGGTGACTAAGGACATCTGAATGAGCGTTGTTAAGGCAAGAGGGAAGTCAATGTGAGTAAGAGGAGAGAATACATTCGTTTTAGGATAGGAATGTTGAAGGGGTATCTGGGTATCTGATCACTGCCACTCTGCTTCTCCACTTTCTTGAATGGAGGGACCATGGACACGCCCACAAACCCTCTCTGACTCGGGTACTTCTCATAAGGAAGAATGATCCAGGAAGCAGAAACGCACTCAGAATTTAGGAAAACTATCGAGATGACCTCACTGCAGTTCACAGACGATCTCACCGCAGTTCACAGGCGACCTCACCGCAGTTCACAGACGACCTCACCGCAGTTCACAGACGACCTCACCGCAGTTCACAGACGACCTCACCGCAGTTCACAGACTAATTCACCGCAGTTCACAGACAACCTCGCCGCAGTTCACAGACAACCTCACCGCAGTTCACAGACGACCTCACCGCAGTTCACAGACGACCTCACCGCAGTTCACAGACAAATTCACTGCAGTTCACAGACGACCTCACCGCAGTTCAGACGATCTCACCGCAGTTCACAGACGACCTCACCGCAGTTCACAGACGACCTCACCGCAGTTCAGACGACCTCACCGCAGTCCACAGATGACCTCACCGCAGTTCACAGACGACCTCACCGCAGTTCAGACGACCTCACCGCAGTTCACAGACGACCTCACCGCAGTTCAGACGAACTCACCGCAGTTCACAGACGAACTCACCGCAGTTCACAGACGAACTCACCGCAGTTCACAGACAACCTCACCGCAGTTCAGACGACCTCACCGCAGTTCACAGACGAACTCACCGCAGTTCACAGACGAACTCACCGCAGTTCACAGACAACCTCACCGCAGTTCACAGACGACCTCACCGCAGTTCAGACGAAGCATACTACTTTTACTTTATTGTTATGTTATCCCACCGTAATACCAGTTACTACCAGGAAAGGTGCCACTATACCTGTTGATATAACATGGCATGCAGTATAATCAACGTGATAGAAGGCTGTGCAAGGCTCACTGATAACCCTAGCAGTGACAAAGAATGACATAATGAGCATAGACGTGTTGAATGTAGTTCATTTTGCAAACACTCTGAGGTCCTTGATATAGAAGGGTACAGACATCACTGTAGCAGCTTGGCTATCAGCTGGGAGGGAGGGAGGTAGAGCCATGGTATATAACACCTTCACTACCATCCACCTCTGGCTCTTTACAGCAGGGCTCTCCAACTACTGTCCTAGAGATACTGAGTGTTCCATTCCAGCTCTAACACACCTGATTCAGGTAATTGTGATCCAGGTTGAAGACCATTATTTAGTGATTATTTGACCTGCAAACATTGTCTGTACACCTAGTAGCCCTTCAGAACCTGAGTTATGAGGTCCAACCCAAACAGATAGGATAACGTTCCTGAGGAAATACATCTCTGTGCATTAGGCCTATTTCTATAGGGTCACGTACTCAGGGAGCAGCAAATGATAACCGCCGAATTCCAATATGTGAAACAACACTTATCCAATCAGATTTTTCTTTTTATGTTGTTCCCCTCTGGAATCAAATTCCAGAAAACGTTTAATGTGTGCCTGGTATTAATGACTGAACAGTGGAAGAGAAAAGCACAGAGAATGTAACCACTAATGCACGTGACTGCAAGCAAAAGCGTGATGGTGCAAAATGCATCTGACTGTTGAAGATTCAATGTGTCAATATTTTCAATGTATCTGTCACAAAAAAATTATTATTATTATTATTAGTATTGTAGTTTCATTTCTCAGAACCAAGAGATACAGCCATGCAGTCATGAACATTCACTCTGCATTTCCTTCACTCCCTCTCCTGAAAGAAGGTAGAGTTAATATTCATGACTAGCTTTATCTCTTGATTCAGAGAAATTCAAACTAAAGCTATAGTACTCTATACACAAGCCTAAGATCACCATGCGCAATGCCAAGCGTCGGCTGGAGTGGTGTAAAGCTCTCCACCATTGGACTCTGGAAACGCATTCTCTGGAGTGATGAATCACTCTTCACCATCTGGCAGTCCGACGGACTAATCTGGGTTTGGCGGATGCCAGGAGAACGCTACCTGCCCGAATGCACAGTGCCAACTGTAAAGTTTGGTGGAGGAGGAATAATGGTCTGGGGCTGTTTTTCATGGTTCGGGCTAGGCCTCTTAGTTCCAGTGAAGGGAAATCTTAACTCTACAGTATACAATAACATTCTTGTCAATTCTGTGCTACCAACTTCGTGGCAACAGTTTGGGGAATGCCGTTTCCTGTTTCAGCATGACAATGCCCCCATGCACAAAGCGAAGTCCATACAGAAATGGTTTGTCGAGATCAGAGTGGAAGAAATTGACTGGCCTGCACAGAGCCCTGACCTCAACCTCATCGAACACCTTTGGGATTAATTGGAATGTGGACTGTGAGCCAACGGTTCCGTATTTCACTGAAAGAATAAATCGAAATAATAGTTTCCGGATTTGACCATATTAATGACCTAAGGCTCGTATTTCTGTGTGTTATTATGTTGTAATTAAGTCTATGATTTGATAGGGCAGTCTGACTGAGCGATGGTAGGCACCAGCAGGCTCGTAAGCATTCATTCAAACAGCACTTTCGTGCGTTTGCCAGCAGTTGTTTATGACTTCAAGCCTATCAACTCCTGAGATTAGGCTGGTGTAACCGATGTGAAATGGATAGCTAGTTAGCAGGGTGCGCGCTAATATCGAACGTATAATAACCTCAACCTAAAACTTCTTACCTGGGAATTGAAGACTCATGTTAAAAGGAACCACCAGCTTTCATATGTTCTGAGCAAGGAACTTAAACGTTAGCTTTTTTACATGGCACATATTGCATTTTTACTTTCTTCACCAGCAGCATACCACCCTGCTGGCTTGCTTCTGAAGCTAAGCAGGCTTGGTCCTGGTCAGTCCCTGGATGGGAGACCAGATGCTGCTGGAAGTGGTGTTGGAGGGCCAGTAGGAGGCACTCTTTCCTCTGGTCTAAAAATATCCCATTGCCCCAGGGCAGTGTTTGGGGACACTGCCCTGTGTAGGGTGCTGTCTTTCGGATGGGATGTTAAAATGGGTGTCCTGACTCTCTGAGGTCATTAAAGATCCCATGACACTTATTGTAAGAGTAGGGGTGTTAATAACCTCGGTGTCCTGGCCAAATTCCCAAACTGGCCCTCAAACCATCATGGTCACCTAATAATCCCCAGTTTACAATTGGCTCATTCATCCCCCTCCTCTCCCCTGTAACTATTCCCCAGGTTGGTGTAAATGAGAATGTGTTCTCAGTCAACTTGCCTGGTAAAATATTGGATAATAAAAAACTTTGTTTTTGCATTATTTAAACCAAATTGAACATGTTTCATTATTTATTTGAGGCTAAATTGATTTGATTGTTGTATTATATTAAGTTAAAATAAAAGTGTTCATTCAGTATTGTTGTAATTGTCATTATTACAAATAAATACATTTAAAAAAAACTTGGCCGATTAATCGGTATCGGCTTTTTTTGCTCCTCCAATAATCGGTATCGGCTTTTTTTGCTCCTCCAATAATCGGTATCGGCATTGAAAAATCATAGTCGGTCGACCTCTAGTTCCAACATCTAGTGGAAAGCATTCCAAAAAGAGCAGAGGCTGTTATAGAAGCAAAGGGGGGACCAACTCCATATTAATGCCCATGATTTTGAAATGAGATGCTCGACAAGCAGGTATCCACATACTTTTGGTCATGTAGTGTATTATTACTTAGATTTTCACATCCTACCTTTTGAAATACTCCATAAAACTGAACAGTCTGGAACAGCTGAGAAGGATAAGCTTTAACAAGAAATGAAGTTACTGTATAGAAAACAAGATGTGTTATATTCGAAAGCAGTACCTGGATTACAATTAGGGTTGCAAAGGAAGGGTATATTACTGGAAACATTAAAAGTTCACTAGTAAATTACCAGAATTTTGGTAACATTCAATCTTTATTTGGAATTTTAACAGGTGACATCTAGTGGCCTTTTTGGGTACTTAAGATTGTCACAGGTGTCTGTAATTATATCTGTCCATCTGTGTGGCCTTATCACATATATAATATCTAAAATAAAAAATAAACTATCAACTTAGTGATACCATTCTTATTTTATAATGTATGTGGGTTTCAGGATGAAATATACTTGATATATATTGTTAGACACTTTTATGTATTTTATTATGTCATTATGTCTTTGTTGTAAATGTTTTGGCGCCAAAATGGAGGAGTTGTGAAAAAAGTCAATAGTTTGAAGAGTTGCAGATTTCCAGTACCAGACTAATGTGGAGCTATATACAGGAAGTAGTCTACCAGTACCGTACTAATGTGGAGCTATATACAGGGAGTAGTCTACCAGTACGAGACTAATGTGGAGCTATATACAGGGAATAGTCGAAAGATAAAGGATTTTATAATTCTTATTTTATTATTGGTCAAATATTTTAGGGAAACTTGGCTTCCCTTGGCGTCCATGAATACAAGCCACTGCTACACGCTACTCAACGTTGTTGTATTCCATAATTGTCTTTCAGTTCTAGTGCATACTTTTATTTTGAAATCAGTTACAGTGCCTATCGTACCTTTATTTAGAAATATGTGGTGGAACGGAAGTCGTTGCTTAGCGACATCTAAAAGCGTCTGATGAGTGTGAACTTGCAGTTGCTAGCGGCTTAATTTGGTTTTGTATAATATCGTAATTAGAATTAAAAATATATAATATATATATATATATATATATATATATATATATATATATATAGCTAGCTATGCCACCAAAAAGACAAGGGCCTCTTCAAACAGTGCAAAGAGAGACGGATGATATCAAAAGACAGGTGAGCCAGCTAGCGTTAGCTAGCTAACTCGAGTGCAATGCATGGTAGTTTACCTGCTTTGCTTGGTTGCAGTCATCCTAGGTTACGATCCATCATATATGTGGTACATGTGTTTTACTTTCCATAGGTTGACAGTCTGATAAAAGATGCACGGCTGTCGGATGGGTCAGGGCGCACAGAGGCATATCAGAGGTAGCTAACGTAGCTACACCCTTCACGTATTCAAATCTGCTAAACATTAGTTATAGCTAGCTAGCTACTAACTCGTGGATATTATAACTAGCTAACTTAAAACGTTGCCTTTTCTTCCAGCCGATGCATACATCTACAAAACTTAGTGGAGGAGACAACCAGGAAGCTCAAGAAGTTAACCAAGGTAACGTTATGTATATACAGCATTTATTAAGCTAGCTAGCTAGCTACATTCTTCCCCCCCATTCATTTTCATCGTTGTTTGGTCTTTCAAATGCTGCTCCATACTTTTGTTGTTTTAGCTAGCAACTATACTTAGCTACACATTTTTCATCTGCTCCGCACTAAAGGCTGATGAGCCAGCCCCAGTGGGGAATTACGAACAGAGAAAGATGGAGGAGGAAAGACGTCTGCGGGGGTTTGAGGAGAAGCTGCTGGTCCTAGTCCAGGAGCTCTCTCCGCCTCAGAAACGTGAGGGAGGGTGAGGACCATAGCAATATTTCTTAATTAACACATTCAATACTATAGTCCTTGTGATTGTGTAATATTGTCTACATTCTGATCCATGACTTGTGATGATGGTTTCTGTCTCCCAGGCCTCATAGGGTGAGTTGTAGGCCCTTTGTTCAAAACATACTTGCCTGGCTTCTGCTAGTGTATTGAGGTTGTTATCTACCGAGTAGCTATGTGTTCAATTAAGACAAGTTCTTGAAACTGCCAGTGTCCAAAGAGAAAGACCATCTGCCCATTTTTTCCCCAGGTCATCCCAAGCCCAGGAAGATGAAGAGGAGGAAGACAGTGAGGAAGACAGTGAGGAAGACAGTGAGGAAGACAGTGAAGAAGACAGTGAGGAAGAGGAGAGTGAAGAGGAGAGTGTAGAAGATGAGGAAGAAGATGATGATGAGGAAGATGTAGTCACAAAGACCATGGAACAAATTCCAGAGTCAGGCACTGCCACGTACATGGTCATCAGTGCCTTTAAAGGAGAGCAGGAAGGAGATCTTACCATTCAGGTCAAAATACTGCTCAGACAAATTCACTAGCATACAAAGATTATATCCTGACTGTTTGTCATAATGTAATGTGCTTACCTTTTCAGATGGGTGAGGTCCTGGCGATTCTCAGTAAAAATGAGGATGGCTGGTGGCTTGCTCAGGACTCCAAGGGCAGTAAGGGACTAGTCCCCAAAACCTACTTGAAGGTACCATCAGTTGAACAATTCTTTGATGTTGATTGCTGTCATTCTAATTACATCAAAAACATATGGTTTTATGTATTTTGTGTTTGTATGTTTCAGAGATATTCAGACCAGGAGGAGGATGATGAGGAAGCGTCAGAGGATGAGGAGCTTGAGTCCAAAAGGAAGCAGAGGTGAGGTTGTCTTCATAACCACTAGATGGCAATGTTCACAAATGCGTCGCTCGAAGGCTACTTGGACTCCTTGGAACATAATTATTATGAATCTTTCTGACTGCTAGACAATCAACTTTGTTGTTGTTGTTGTTCTGTAATTGATAACACATACATTTACAGTGATGATGATATTCTAGTGTTCCCAATGACTGTGACAGTGAATATCTTCTCACATTGACAGCTCAAACTGGGACTGTGTGATGAGAGCCATCACTGAGGTAAGAGGAGCTAGTGGTGGACCAGTTCAACTAGATTCTAAAACATCATCTACTACTTGTGTGTATGCACATGTGCATTTGTGTGTGTCTATTCCTGTGTGAAATTCTTTTCAGATTGATGCTACTGATGTTCTGTCAGCCATGGGTGCCATCCCTGCTGGGTTCAGGTCATCCACCCTCTCTAAACTACTAGATGAGGGTAAGTCTCTGAGCTTAGATCAGCCTTGTCTCACAGAGGCATGACATTCTGCCGGGAACAGAAAGACTCACCTGATCAACAAAAAATGTGTGTAGATAGTTCTCCCGAATAATATTTAATCACGTATCATCAGCTTGTGTACTGTGGGCCAGATTGGATGTCATCGATAAAGAACACCTGCGTCACATTTCACATTTACCCTAACCCTCTGTGCTACACACACACACACCGCTAATATGTCACAGCAGGTATGCATGCACACAAAGACATAGACATTTTCTGCCATGTCGGTCACCCCAGAGGCTGTATGCTTTTCATGCTCTGCATAATTCTTCAATAGTTGGATGGTTTGTACAGTCAAACAAAGGAATAGCTAGTGGACAGGGTGACATCCAATGTTCCCTCCAAGCTGCGTGCGTCAGCGGCCGTGCACTTCCTCCAGGACTGCCGTGTAGAAGAAATGCCAGGCAGCGCAGAGACGCAAGAGATTAAACTTCACCCTGTTCATTTGCACTATATAGATAGTTTTTTCTGCCCCTTTTCAATGCAACAAACCAAAACAACTTTGTAAGATTGAGTCTGATTTTGTGGTAGGCAGAGCCAGAGTGCAAAGGAGTAGAATTCTATTGGCGGTCTTTCAATCACCAGCGAGGGAATTTGCTTTTCAGATCAGAGCGCAGTGAACATTAGTTGATATTCTTTGCTAGTTAGCGAGTCATTAGCCCCGTTAGAAATAAGTATAGGTCAGCAATGGGGAGTTACGGCTTCCTACAAGAGAACACAACCTGTAGGCTACATTTCAAGCTGAATTTGAAAATCCAGTCAGGTAAAAAGCTTATGTCTTAATTAAAGGGGCAGTGTTGTATTTTGAGACAGGCTTGAATATGCAAATAAGCCAATAGGCAGAGGGGTAGCCTACATTGTCTAATTATCTGTATGGTAGTAAGAATTATTTTATTTTGTAAAGTGGTTTCTTGAATCATACAATACAATGCAATTTACAGTCACCTATTTAGCCCATGGTGTTACAGACCAAGTAAATAATCATTCATTAATGTCAACTTTTTGACATTAGTCTCATGCAGTCTCATGCAATGTAGGCCTGCATTGAACACCAAATATAGGCTACTGTAGGCTATATCATAGAAATCAAAAGCTATTTCAACGTGAAAATGTTATGGGATTTTGTCTATTTTTTTGTTGGCTTTGTTGGCAGGCCTACAGTACATTATGCTGAAATATCCAAAATAGCCTATTGGCTACTGTCTAAAACAGTAAGTGTACAGCCTCAGTGTTCACTGTAAATGCACGCCGGAAGTTGCACAATGTTGAAGTTTCCGCTCATAAGACCTAGAATTTGCTTGTAATGTTTTCATAAGGGCCTGTGGCCTGTGTGTTTTACAGGGATTACCTACAGAGCAAGTCACTACATCCAGCCAGAGTTGAGCCAATCCAAACTGTCCTTCAAAGACCTCTTCCGGGACCCAGACACTGGAAAAGTAAGGATTTATACTGAGATGACATTAAAGCAGTTATGGCCAACTTGCAAAGGTCACATCACACAAATAGGACCTCCTTTAGCTTGATGTATGTTGGGGGTGTGTCGTGGAAATTTCCTGTATTACCAAATCATGAGAGACCAAACCACACACAAGTCAGAGTATATTATAAAGTCCCATCTTTAATTATTTATGAGCTTTACCATAGCCCTGTGACTCTCAGATCAATTCAGGGTCTATAAATGAATTCTCTGAGAGTGCTTACAAAACAGTTCTTAGTATAATTTATAGCCAAGACACACCCATCTCAACTCACATGACGAATAACAGATCTTAGGAACATTACACGAAGGAAGATTTACTTGAAAGAGGAGTATCCCATAGCCAGACAGCATTAGCAATAAATTATAGTTCAGTTTGCCCTCTTAGACGAGGTTCTACTTCTCGTTCTTGGTACAACATATAGTGGGGCAAAAAAGTATTTAGTCAGCCACCAATTGTGAAAGTTCTCCCACTTAAAAAGATGAGAGAGGCCTGTAATTTTCATCATAGGTACTTCAACTATGACAGACAAAATTATAGAAAAAAAATCCAGAAAATCACATTGTAGGATTTTTAATGAATTTATTTGCAAATTATGGTGGAAAATAAGTATTTGGTCAATAACAAAAGTTTATCTCAATACTTTGTTATATACCCTTTGTTGGCAATGGCAGAGGTCAAACGTTTTCTGTAAGTCTTCACAAGGTTTTCATACACTGTTGTTGGTATTTTGGCCCATTCCTCCATGCAGATCTCCTCTAGAGCAGTGATGTTTTGGGGCTGTTGCTGGGCAACACAGACTTTCAACTCCCTCCAAAGATTTTCTATGGGGTTGAGATCTGGAGACTGGCTAGGCCACTCCAGGAACTTGAAATGCTTCTTACGAAGCCACTCCTTCGTTGCCCGGGTGGTGTGTTTGGGATCATTGTCATGCTGAAAGACCCAGCCACGTTTAATCTTCAATGCCCTTGCTGATGGAAGGAGGTTTTCACTCAAAATCTCACGATACATGGCCCCATTCATTCTTTCCTTTACACGGATCAGTCGTCCTGGTCCCTTAGCAGAAAAACAGCCCCAAAGCATGATGTTTCCACCCCCATGCTTCACAGTAGGTATGGTGTTCTTTGGATGCAACTCAGCATTCTTTGTCCTCCAAACACGATGAGTTGAGTTTTTACCAAAAAGTAATATTTTGTTTTCATCTGACCATTCGACATTCTCCCAATCTTCTTCTGGATCATCCAAATGCTCTCTAGCAAACTTCAGACGGGCCTGGACATGTACTGGCTTAAGCAGGGGGACACGTCTGGCACTGCAGGATTTGAGTCCCTGGCGGCGTAGTGTGTTACTGATGGTAGGCTTTGTTACTTTTGTCCCAGCTCTCTGTAGGTCATTCACTAGGTCCCCCCGTGTGGTTCTGGGATTTTTGCTCACCGTTCTTGTGATCATTTTGACCCTACGGGGTGAGATCTTGCGTGGAGCCCCAGATCGAGGGAGATTATCAGTGGTCTTGTACGTCTTCCATTTCCTAATAATTGCTCCCACAGTTGATTTCTTCAAACCAAGCTGCTTACCTATTGCAGATTCAGTCTTCCCAGCCTGGTGCAGGTCTACAATTTTGTTTCTGGTGTCCTTTGACAGCTCTTTGGTCTTGGCCATAGTGGAGTTTGGAGTGTGACTGTTTGAGGTTGTGGACAGGTGTCTTTTATACTGATAACAAGTTCAAACAGGTGCCATTAATACAGGTAACGAGTGGAGGACAGAGGAGCCTCTTAAAGAAGAAGTTACAGGTCTGTGAGAGCCAGAAATCTTGCTTGTTTGTAGGTGACCAAATACTTATTTTCCACCGTAATTTGCAAATAAATTCATAAAAAATCCTACAATGTGATTTTCAGGATTTTTTTTCTCATTTTGTCTGTCATAGTTGAAGTGTACCTATGATGAAAATTACAGGCCTCTCATCTTTTTAAGTGGTAGAGCTTGCACAATTGGTGGCTGACTAAATACTTTTTTGCCCCACTGTAGTACCAAAACATTACCTCATCCAATGGCATATATCAATTGTCAATTCTAGATACTCCCACCACAACAGGTGTGGCAGTCATGACATTTTGTCAGCCGGTCATTGTCAAACAAATTAACGTCCGGTCTCAAGGTATTTGACCGTTAATTAACATTAACATGTTTAGCATCTCCTGGCTTCCACACAGCCTACAAGCCACTGATGCAGACATTTGGAACATCTACATTTGAAAAAGTCTAAGAAATCCATTTAATATAACCTACACATCACAGTAAATCCGTTATTTATTTTAGACTATTTTCTTCATATCATGTTTCTTTAGACTATTTCAGAAGAACAGAATAGCGTACTCTGAGTTGTCCTTATGTTAAGCCCTAATAAGACTGTCATATGACTGTGGGCTACACTAGTTCATTTAGCAAAGAAGATTTGCTCAGTATTCCATGGCATTATTTTATATTATTTTATAGTATGAACAATACAATTGAACATAGCTGAATAAAATAGAAAGGATATTTTCTCCAAACGATTTCCAAGGAGGTACGCACATTCTGTGTGAAGCGGTTAACAGAGAAACAGGTCCTCCTATATGCTTAATTTAGAGTTATTTATACAACTTTAGTTGTTCTACAAACGTTGGGATATATGTTTTTTTTATACATTCTAAGGCTGCATGATACGACTCTAATGATGATTTGAAAAAAGCTGATTTGTTTCCTGTGCAGGCTGCACACACTTCACCAGTCTCTCATTCACAGTTTGACAAGCACTTGATAATATTCTCACCATGTCTCGAATTTCCTGGTGGCGTTCCCCTTGTGTGACTGTAATTACCCCCCCAAAATCCATGCCTTTTGCGGCCAAAGTGCCCGTTATGCCCTTGGGCTGAATATAATACTTATAATTCCCTTCTCCCAGCTGCCGTGCTCCGAAGCAACTCTCACTCACATGGCTGTCTCAGATATCTGTCACAGGCCGGCTTATAGCCTGTGGCAAAAATGAGGGGACACGAACAACAGGTATAGGCCAATCAAAAAGGTTCTTTATTGTAAACCAAAACTATTAACTTTAAACAAAGAAAAAGGAATGAGGTGTGAAAGTATCATAATGTAAGGTGTTTGTAAAGTGAATCTGTGTGTGTGAATGACTGAGTGAAAACTATGCAAAACTACAAAGGAACAAACAAAACAGGATCATACCTGGAGGAGCAGAGAGAGAGAGAGTGATTAGTGAAGCAGCAGTTTAAATACCCTGAGCCCAGGTGACTCCAATCACTAACGACCCTCCTCTGCCTGCAGGAGGAACCGCCCCTGCATTGCAGAGGAGGGGCCGTGACATATCTGAATTGTTATTAGCCAATGCCCGTCATGTGATCGGGTCTTTCTCATAGCTAAGAAGTAGGCTGGAAGTGAAGACAGACACAATTGCGTGCGTCCTTCTAATCGAATTCCGAGGCACATATTGAAGATGTTAGAAGAACTGCACACATTTGTCTACTATTCATCAGCCAATAAGATGTGTAGGCCTAACGATCAGCAAAATCACTAGCCTATGTCAATTTACTATCCCATAGTACACAAGTTTACCTATTCTATTGGTCAACTTGTCCTTCTGTGCAATAAATAAATATTCTAACATACTGTAATGAGGTCTGTGTGTAGCTGGTGTAGAGGAGTCAGGCGCAGGACAGCAGATATGAGTAAATAAACATACTTTACTCAAAATATACAAATGCAATACAAAAAGAGAGCCCACATTAACGGACCGTACTACATACAAACAATTACTCACAAACAGACATGGGGGAACAGAGGGTTAAATAATGAACAAGTAATTGGGGAATTGAAACCAGGTGTGTAAGACAAAGACAAAACAAATGGAAAATGAAAAGTGGATCGGCGATGGCTTGCAGGCCGGTGACGTTGACCTCCGAACGCCGCCCGAACAAGGAGAGGGACCGACTTCGGTAGAAGTCGTGACGCATGCAGTACCTGTCAAAAGTTTAGACACACCTACTCATTCAAGGGTTTTTCTTTATTTTTACTATTTTCTACATTGTAGAATAATAGTGAAGACATCAGAACTTCATCAGTCTCTCATTCACAGTTTGACAAACACTTTCCCGGTGGCGCTCCCCTTGTGTGGCTGTAATGCCCCTTAAAAAATCCATATGCTGACACTTGTTGGCTGCTTTTCCTTCACTCTGCGGTCCAACTCATCCCAAACCATCTCATTTGGGTTGAGGTCAGGTGTTGGTGAAGGCCAGGTCATCTGATGTAACACTCCATCACTCCCCTTCTTGCTCAAATAGCCCTCAATTTCTGATGCTTGTAACTCTAATGAACGTATCCCCTGGAGCTCTGGGTCTTCCTTTCCTGTAGCGGTCCTCATGAGAGCCAGTTTCATCATGGCGCTTGATGGTTTTTGCGACTGCACTTGAAGAAATGTTCAAAGTTCTGGATTGACTGACCTTCATGTCTTAATGTAATGATGGACTGTCGTTTCTCTTTGCTTATTTGAGCTGTTCTTGCTATAATATGGACTTGGTCTTTTACCAAATAGGGCTATCTTCTGTATACCACCCCTACCTTGTTACAACTGATTGTGTCAAACTCTTTAAGAAGGAAAGAAATTCCACAAATTAACTTCTAACAAGGCACACCTGTTAATTGAAATGCATTTCAGGTGACCACCTCATGAAGCTGGTTGAGAGAATACCAAGAGTGTGCAAAGCTGTCATCGAGGCAAAGGCTGGCTACTTTGAAGAATCTCAAATATAAAATATATTTTGATTTGTTTTACACTTTTTTGGTTACTACATGATTCCATACTTGTTATTTCATAGTTTTGATGTCTTGCCTTATTCTACAATGTAGAAAATAGTAAAAGTAAACAAAATCCCTGGAATGAGTAGATGTCCAAACTTTTAACTGGTACTGTCAGGGGATGACGCTGGAGAGGAGAAGCGAGTACGGGGAGTCAATCATTTAATAGGGAACGAGACAGGACAGCGTCAGCACACGGGTAATACAGACAAATTACAATCAATGCAGCAGCGGGGAACAGAGCTGGGGAACTGACAAATATAGGGGAGGTAATAAACATTAAACATTAACATATTTAACCTTTATTTAACCAGGTAAGCTAGCTAAGAACAAGTTCTCATTTACAACTGCGACCTGGCCAAGATGAAGCAAAGCAGTGCGACAGAAACAACAACACAGTTACATGGAATAAACAAGCGTACAGTCAATAACACAATATAATTTTTTTTAAAGTATATATACAGTGTGTCTAAATTGCATGAGGAGGTATAAATAAATAGGCAATAAATAGGCCATAGTAGCAAAGTAATTACAATTTAGCAGATTAACACGAGTAGATGAGCAGATGATGGTGTGTAAGTAGTGATACTGGTGTGCAAAAGAGCAGCAAAGTAAATAAAAACAATATGGGGATGAGGTAGGTAGATTGGGTGGGCTATTTACAGATGGACTATGTACAGCTGCAGCGATCGGTTAGCTGCTCAGGTAGCTGATGTTTAAAGTTAGTGAGGGAAATGTAAGTCTCCAGTTTCAGCGATTTTTGCAATTCGTTCCAGTCACTGGCAGCAGAGAACTGGAAGGAAAGGCCGCCAAAGGAGGTGTTGGCTTTGGGGATGACCAGTGAGATATACCTGCTGGTGCGTGTGCTACGGGTGGGTGTTGTTATCGTGACCAGTGAGCTGAGATAAGGAGGAGCTTTACCTAGCATAGACTTGTAGATGACCTGGAGCCAGTGGGTCTGGCGACGAATATGTAGCGAGGACTAGCCGACTAGAACATACAGGTTGCAGTGGTGGGTGGTATAAGGCACTTTGGTAACAAAACGGATGGCACTATGATAGACTGCATCCAATTTGTTGGGGAGAGTATTGGAAGCTATTTTGTAGTTGAAGTTGAGGATTGGTAGGATAGTCAGTTTTACGGGGGTAAGTTTGGCAGCGTGAGTGAAGGAGGCTTTGTTGTGAAATAGAAAGCCAATTCTAGATTTGAATTTGTATTGGAGATGTTTGATAGTCTGGAAGGAGAGTTTACAGTCTAGCCAGACACCTAGGTATTTGTAGTTGTCCACATATTCTAGTTCGGAACCGTCCAGAGTAGTGATGCTAGTCGGGCGGGCGGGTGCGGGCAGCGAACGGTTGAAAAGCATGCATTTGGTTTTGCTAGCGTTTAAGAACAGTTGGAGGCCACGGAAGGAGTGTTGTATGGCATTGAAGCTCTTTTGGAGGTTAGTTAACACAGTGTCCAAAGACGGGCCAGATGTACACAGAATGGTGTCGTCTGCATAGAGGTGGATCAGGGAATCACCCGCAGCAAGAGCGACATCGCTGATATATACAGAGAAAACAGTCGGCCCGAGAATTGATCCCTGTGGCACCCCCATAGAGACTGTCAGATGTCCGGACAACAGGCCCTCCTGATGAGTGAGTCCAGGTGAGTCAATATCGCTGAAGCGCGTGACGAGGGATGGCAGGTGTGCGTAATAGATGATGGCAGGAGTGCATTATGCAGGGGAGCCTGGCGCCCTCGTGCGCCAGGAGGGAAGAGCGGGTGCAGGCGTAACAGGTACTGTACTATGAGACAGTTGTGGGATGTGATAGATCCCAAATTAATACAACTACTCGCATCAATTTTAGAAGCAATGAGGCTGATGCAACAGATCAGAACATTGAGGTTAAAATGTTGATGAACTATTAGGCAATTTCTTCACATAAGCACAGCAATGCACACACGGCATTCGGCTATAAGCACAGGTTTTCCAAAATTCAATCAATTAGCGGGAAAACACTAATCTCAAAAGTGATCGTAACTTGAACCAAACTTGAAACGCGTTGCCTATGTATGTCAGTTAGGCTCTACACTGGTTGTGAAGCGGATTGTCCTTCATTTTAAGAAGTTATTTGGCCACTTTAGTTGTGATACAAACCTTATCAAACCAAATCAAAATCCCTGTGGAATGTCCATGCTCCTCTCTTTGTTTAGCCAGATGTCAGAATCACACCCCGTCCATCTTCATCCTGGGCCTGACCCTGCTCTCTGATCCTAGGCAATTTCCTCTTATCTGATTAGGTCAAATTTTCATACATTTGCATACACACAGTTTCATGGCCTAAACTCCATTAATACTCACAGTAATCATTCACTAAACAGGATACAAACTAACTACAGTTTAACTTGAAACATGTTACATTTTAATAGAATCCATCACTACTAACGACCATCAGCAGCATCAGAGCTTGGAGAAGCCTAGGTACGCAACTAAACAGTCACATGGAATTTGACTGCGATCATGATGCGTGACCGCCGGTGTGGCAGTAATGTGGTCACTGTAACAGCCCTCATGTCAGTTATTGTGTGTGTGTTGGTGACAATTGTTAGTAGTGTGTGCTGTTTCGTTTGACTCAACCATTGTGAGTCAAGGCTTTATCTTCATTAGGATGGTGTAGGCATGACTATTGTGCATGTATTAGAAGTAAGAAGGAACCCTCTCGTCCCCATAGGTTCGTCAGAGGACAGCGAGGACGTCCCTCACTCTGACTCTGTGGAGCTGCAAGAGTATCCCCACCCCAGGGGTCGGAGTTCAAGTCCTCAGTCGGCACATCCGCCTCTGTGCTTTCGACGGTACTCAGGTGGGATACCTCTACCCTGTCGTGCTCACCCATGATGCCTTTTTGACTGGATTGTGTCTTTCTACACTCTTCTCTTGCCCAACATTTGTTCCTTTCAACATATCTAGCTCTTTTTATATAATGTCAGTGAGGCTGTTGTGAATGTTGTGAGTGAGGGTCAATAATTTCATTGATGACCATCTACTCTTTTTAGGTTCTTAGTAACATCCACACCATCCGAGCCACTTGCAATGCAAACAACGTCAAGACCTGGTCCTTTTCTCCCCGGGTACTACATCATTTAGACATCACTGAACACTCAAGCTATTGAAATGGAGCAGAGCGTACCATGCTGTATAGTCTGAATGTATTTCTGTAAAGCTAAAAGTTTAGTTTAAATGCTTGTTTGGTTTGGTTTCGCAGATGACTGGGAATCTACCCAGCCTTTTGGACGGGGACTGTTTTCTGAGGTGCAACTCGGACGCTCCTGAGCTGGGAATATTATTTGAACTTGGAGTCACATACATCCGAAATGTAAGCGTTTCTTATACCATTCCTGAGAAAGACTACTCAAGTCTACGTTGTCTTTCAATACACTAGCCATGTCTGCAGACTAACCCCTCTAGCCATGCCCTAGGGGGTAGCTGTTATTTCTCCAACGGTGTACTTCAAATGATTCTCATCTTTACATTGAGCTCTTTACATTGAGCTCTTGCTCTCCAGTCTACAGGTGAGAGAGGAGACCTGAGCTGTGGCTGGGCCTTCCTGAAGCTCTTTGACACCAACGGAGCACCTGTCCCACACAGGTACTGTACTGCTCCTTTGCTGGCCCAGCGCCACAAAGACTCGCAGCTCGATGTCGCCATCAACACAGATGCCCTAAGAGATATCAAAATCTGATTTCATTGATCAGGTTACCTACTGTAATGTACATGAGGGTGTCGTAGAACACGAAGCTCATCTAGTCAGATTGGTGTTGCCCCTGTTTCACCTGTTCTGATGATCAGATACAGAGGAGAACCAGACTGCTTTTCCCACAGTAGTACAGTACAGTATGTGTTGCAGTAGCTGTTTGTCACTGATGAGGAATTCTCTCGGGCCGATGTCGTTCCGTCTCATTTCTCCCTAACAGACCTGTTCTGAAGCCAAAAATGACTCGCAGCCCAGTGTCGTCATCAACACATACAGTATGTCAGAATAGATTTCATAATCTGGGAGTGAATGTCATGCCTGTGTCTGTCTGTCTGCATTTGTCTGTATCTCTCTGTAGGACCTATGAATTGCTTGTGCATGGAGGCACACCGTATGAAAAGGACGTAGAGGTAGATCCATCTTTAACAAGAGGAGGTATGAGCATGCAAAAAGTGCATGTTAATTACATGTTAATAAATACATTTCTATTGAATTAAAAGAGGTCATTATTACTAATGTTATGTTGAGAATTGGAGTTTCTGAGGTTCTCATCGTCCCTGTGATCTCTTTCTGGCCTCAGCCACAGGAACAGGCATGTTCCAGCAGATGATGTTGTCCAGGAAACTCCCTAAACTCTTCCTCAAACTGAAATCGCCAAACGTTCGTACAAGGTCACAGCTGAGGTGAGTGTGGATTTTGGAATCGAAGCTACAGCACCTCTTGTCACATAGTAGTTTTGATGTTCCTGTAGATAGCTAACTCCTCTCCCTGCTTTGTCAGTGCTCTTCCAGACACTCTAGTGGGCAGTCTCTCCAGTATACACCTGCTGGTTCTGCACAGACAACTACTGGCAGATATTCTGCTTATGGACAGGGCAACCATGCAGAATGCAGGTAACACACGCACGCACACACACACACACACATACCCATGGATAGGGATAATGGGTGGACTGTATATGAAATGTTGGATACAGCATCACCACCATTGATCAGGTCAAATACTTAGTGTACATGATTGAGTCTTCCACGTAGAACAGAGTCCGGTTTCCCAATAGCGATCAAACTTAGGCTTACGAGTGTTTTTAACGATGTGTCGTTCCTATAATGGCCGAAGATGTCACATATTTTCCAAAACAGCACTCAGAGAGAATGTTGGAGCACGTGTTGATACTGATAGGATCGAAAGAAAGGCAGCGCTACTCTCAGATCAGCTTTCTCCATTCATACTGATGATGGATCAGCACCTAGAGATCAGCTCTTCATCTGACTATGTGTTCTCTCATAGCCCGAGAGCATCTGGTTGTTGTGGTGTTGGCACAGGGCTACTCATTTCTCCTAATTGGAGATTTTTGTCCCCTCCCTCACTCACCTGTCCTCAATTGAATTCCATGCTGTCACTGTCACTCGTACACTCAAGCTTAACATTGTTGTCATCTATCACCCACCAGGTGCTTTTCAAGAGTTCCTCAATGAGCTTTACACCTTGATGAACTCATTTCCTGACAATGGTTCACCGCTCTTTGTGCTTGGCGACTTCAACCTCCTGACGTCTGCCTTCATTTAATTTCTTTCCAACTTTCTTTCCCCTCCTTGCCTCTTTTGACCTCACCCTTCCCAGTCCCCTCCAACTCACAAGGCAGGCAACACACTTGACCTCACCCTTCCCAATCCCCTCCAACTCACAAGGCAGGCAATACTCTTGACCTCACCCTTCCCAATCCCCTCCAACTCACAAGGCAGGCAACACACTTGACCTCACCCTTCCCAATCCCCTCCAACTCACAAGGCAGGCAATACTCTTGACCTCACCCTTCCCAATCCCCTCCAACTCACAAGGCAGGCAACACACTTGACCTCACCCTTCCCAGTCCCCTCCAACTCACAAGGCAGGCAACACACTTGACCTCACCCTTTCCCAATCCCCTCCAACTCACAAGGCAGGCAACACACTTGACCTCGTCTTTACTAGAGGCTGCACGCCTACTAATCTCACTGCAACCCCCCTCCAGGTCTCTGATCACTACTTTGTTTACTTTTCTGTCTCCCTCTCCTCCAACCCTAGCCACTCAGCCCCTACCCAGATGGTCATGTGCCGTCACAATCTTCACTCTCTCTCTCCCACTACTCACTCCTCTTCTATCCTATAATCTCTCCCTTCTGTTAAATCCTTCTGTCTCCTGGTTCTGCCTCTTCAACTCTAGTCTCCGGCTCGGTCCTGCCCGCTCATACCTCTCCATCAGGGTTGACAACTCCACGGTGTCCCCTCCCAGAGTGCGAAGTACCTTGTCGTTTTCTGCAAACATCAAAGCAGTGACTCGTTCATGCTCTACATCAAACCCCTCCAGCTTATCCAGAACACCACAGCACGCCTGGTGTTCAACCTTCCCAATTTCTCCCATGTCACCCCGCTCCTCTGCACACTCCACTGGCTTCCAGTCAAGGCTCACATCCAATACAAGACCATGGTACTTGCCTACAGAGCCCCTCCCTACCTTCAGGTTATGATCAAACCCTGCACCCCAACCCGAGCACTCCATTCGGGCACCTCTGGCCTCTTGGCCTTCCTACTCCTACGGGAGGGAAGCTTCCGCTTAGGCCCATCTTTTCTGTCATGGCACCCCAATAGTGGAACCAGCTTCTCCCTGAAGCTAGGACAGCAGAGTCTACCCATCTCCCGAAAACATCTAAAACCCTACCTCTTCAAAGAGTATCTTAAATAATCCCACCACACCCCGTTTTCACCCGACCCGAAATATTACCACCTATATGGCTGCAAATATTGAGAGGGCTTATTCTAATGCTTACCCAATAATGATGCACTAAATCACAGATTGTACATCATTGCGCACATTTTTACACATTCTGAAATATATTGAGGAAAAGATGACTGTATGTGGCCTATTGGAAAAATAGAAGTCAATTGATTGAGCAAAATTGATTTTAATATGATTACTATATATACTGTGCCTGCAGAAAGTATTCATACCCCTTGACTTATTCCACATTTTGTTGTTGCAGCCTAAATTCAAAATGAATTAAATAGTATTTTTTTCTCACCCATCTACACACTACCCCATAATGACAAAGTGAAAACATGCTTTTAGAACATTTAATTTATTGAACATTTAATATCTCCTTTACATGAGTATTTACACCCCTGAGTCAATAAAGAAATAAAGAATAAAGAAGCACCTTTGGCGGTGATTACAGCTGTGAGTCTGTAATACCTACATGTTTCCCTGACCCAGGCTATAATACCTACATGTTTCAAGCAAACCACCATAGTCCCTGTGCCCAAGACTACCGCCCCATAGCACTCACATCTGTAGCTATTAAATGCTTTGAAAGGCTGGTCATGGCTCACATCAACACCATCATCCTAGACACCCTGGACCCACTCCAATTCTCATACCGCCCCAACAGATCCACAGATGGCGCAATCTCTATTGAAGTCCACACTGCCCTTTCCCACCTGGACAAATGGAACACCTATTTGAGAATGCTGTTCATTGACTACAGCTCTGCATTCAACACCGTAGTGCCCTCCAAGCTCTTCACTTAGCTAAGGACCCTGGGACTGAACACTTCCTTCTGCAGCTGGATCTTGGACTTCCTGACGGGCAAACCCCGGGTGGTGAGTGTAGGCAACAACACCTCCGCCACGCTGACCCTCAACACAGGGCCCCTTCAGGGGTGCGTGCTCAGTCTCCTCCTGTACTCCCTGTTCACCCATGACTGTGTGGCCAAGCACGATTCCAACACCATCATTAAGTTTGCCAACGACATGATGGTAGTAGGCCTGATCACCAACAATGATGAGACAGCCTATAGGGAGGAGGTCAGAGACCTGGCAGTGTGGTGCGAGGACAACAACCTCTCCCTCAACGTGAGCAAGACTAAGGAGCTTATCGTGGACTATAGGAAACTGAGGGCTGAACACGCCCCCATTCACATCGACAGGGATGTAGTGAAGCGGGTTGGGAGATTCAAGTTCCTTGGTGTCCACATCACTAAGGCCCTATCATGGTCCATCACCTCTTCGTATAGCAACTGCTCTGCATACGAACACAAGACGCTACAGAGGGTAGTGCGTACGGCCCAGTACATCGCTCCCTGCCATCAAGAGAGGGAACGAGAGAGAGCCAGCTATATTTCACGGTATATATTTTTTTTCACTTACTTAGCTAGCATCGAATGCTGCAAGCTAGTTTGGCCAACCCAAACACCCGGCTCAGACAGAGAGGGATGCTATATTAGATAGCTGGCTATCCAACACTGGAACTCTTCCAAGTAAGGTAAGATTTTGTTTTATTAATTTATTGCCACCGGGACCCACCGGTATAACTGCTAAAGTGCTTGCTGCTGACTGTACAATACTGCAGTGGTTCCCAACCTTTTTGGTTATTGTACCATCAACCGAATTTTGCTCTGCCCGGAGTACTCCTGAAGTACCCCCTCATGTGCATTTGACCAGTAAGCCTATGATCTCATGCGTCTTCTCAAGTACCCCCTGTACTTGTGGATAGGCCAAATTACCAGAGGAGTCCTAGTACTTCTGTTTACTAGGACTCCTACGTTAGTTCTAGTAGCTATGTTGACTATGACCTGACACCGATGTAGGCTGTGTGTAGCAGTTATGATATGAAGGTTTGGCTTGGAAATGTTTTTTTGCCTGGTCACAGACAGCTGATGTGTTGTACACTGAAGTCCACACGCGAATGGAAAAGGTGAGAGGAGGAGAGCACGTAGATAGATGCAAGAAGGAATTATATATACAACAAGCTGTTTGTATGTGGCTGCTATGAAAGTTAACTGTGTTTGCATGTAATCAGGAGTGTATTCATTGCGCCAATTCTGTTGAAAACGTTTCTTAAACGGAAGCGAACAAAACGGGGATAAACATACCTGAATTTGTTCAATAGAAACTCTCATTTGTAACTGTTGGACTAATGTGCACCTACTTTGTAAACTTTCATTCATTGGCTACCATGAACCGGTGTAAACTTTCATTCATTGGCTACCAAGTTCAATGAACTTTCATTCATTGGCAACCTCATGATGGGTACAGGGAAAATGTAAGTATCATGTAGTAGCCTAAATCTATTCTATCGATGTTACATTGAGCTGGGTGAATGGATTATGAATGACAGTCATCCAATATGCCATGTTCATAATTATAAAAAATAATAAAATCATAACAATGTGGAATAAGTCAAGGGGTCTGAATGCTTTCCAAATGCACTGAATTCCCTCAATTACCTCAACTACCTCAACTACCTCGTACCCCTG
Source organism: Oncorhynchus kisutch (assembly GCF_002021735.2). Classification (NCBI taxonomy): domain Eukaryota; kingdom Metazoa; phylum Chordata; class Actinopteri; order Salmoniformes; family Salmonidae; genus Oncorhynchus; species Oncorhynchus kisutch. Next base: position 79,135,073 of record NC_034177.2, on the reverse strand, counting down.
CACATTGACTCTGTACCGGTACTCCTTGTATATAGCCTTATTGTTTTTATTGTGTTACTATGTTTTTTTTATTCAGCAAATATTTGTCTTACTTTTTAACTCTGCATTGTTGCCGAATAGAACCGGTGTAAAGTCTACACCTGTTCTATTTGGCGCATGTGATCAATACAATTTTATTTGAGTCTTTGTGGGTAATTTTCTAAGAGCTTTCCACACCTGGATTGTACAATATTTGGCAATTATTATAAAAATATATATTTTTACGCTCTGTCATGTTAATTGTTGATCCTTGCTAGACAGCCATTTTCAAGTCTTGCCATAGATTTTCAAGTCAAAACTAACTAGGTCACTCAGGAACATTCAATATGGTCTTGGTAAGCAACTCCAGTGTATATTTGGCCTTGTGTTTTAGGTTATTGTCCTGCTGAAAGGTGAATTTGTCTCTAAGTGTCTGTTGGAAATCAGAATGAATCAGGTTTTCTGTTCAGATTTAGCCTGTGCTTATAGCTTTATTCGGTTTCTTTTTATAAAAAACTCCCTAGTTCCTGCCGATGACAAAAATGCCCATAACATAATACAGCCAACTCCATTGTAGTGGTCTCAGTGACGTGTTGGATTTGCACCAAGCATAACACTTTGTATTCCGGACAAAAATGTACATTCTTTGCTACATTGTTTTTGCAGTATTACTTAAGTAATACATATTTTTGAGTATTTTAATTCTGTACAGGCTTCCTTCTTTTCACTCTGTCATTTAGGTTAGTTTTGTGGAGTAACTACAATGTTGATCCATCCTCAGTTTTGTCATATCACAACCATTCAACTCTAACTCTTTTAAAATCACCATGGGCCTCATGGTGAAATCCCTAAGCAATTTCCTTTCTCTCCGGCAACTGAGTTAGGAAAGACGCCTGTATCTTTGTAGCGACTGGGTGTATTGATACATCATCCAAAGGCCTTATTTATAACTTCACCATGCTCAAAGGGATTTTCACTGTCTGCTTTTTAAAATTTTACATCTACCAATTGGTGCCCTTCTTTGCAAGGCATTGAAAAACTCCCTGTTCTTTGTGGTTGAATCTGTGCTTGAAATTCACTACTTGATTGAGGGACGTTACAGATCATTTTATGTAAAGAGTAGTTCTTAATTCTATTTGCTACCATGCAACTTATTTTGCGATTTCTTAAGCACATTTTTACTCCTGAACTAATTTAGGATACTTTCTGTAGGCACTGTAGCCTATTTATCTTTTTATGCAAGTCATCTATTGGTTTTCATTCGAAGATGCTTCAAGCTAGATTTTTATCCTTCAATTGTTTGTAGCAATTGTAAAGGTCACAGACAGACAGACAGTCTCTCACTGTTGCCGCCTGTTGTAGACCACCCTCAGCTCCCAGCTGTGCCCTGGACACCATATGTTAATTGATTGCACCCCATCTATCTTCAGATTTCGTTCTGTTAGGTGACTTAAACTGGAATATGCTTAACACCCCGGCAGTCCTACAATCTAAGCTAAATGCCCTCAAATCTCACACAAATTATCAAGCAACCCACCAGGTACAACCCTAAATCCGTAAACATGGGCACCCTCATAGATATTATCCTGACTAACTTGCCCTCCAAATACACCTCTGCTGTTTTCAATCAGGATCTCAGCGATCACTGCCTCATTGCCTGCATCTGCTATGGGTCCGCGGTCAAACGACCACCCCTCATCACTGTCAAACGCTCCCTAAAACACTTCTGCGAGCAGGCCTTTCTAATCGACCTGGCCCGGGTATCCTGGAAGGATATTGACCTCATCCCGTCAGTCGAGGATGCCAGGTCGTTCTTTAAAAGTCTTTTCCTCACCATATTAAATAAGCATGCCCCTTTCAAAAAATGTTGAACTAAGAAGAGATATAGCCCTTGGTTCACACCAGACCTGACTGCCCTCAACCAGCACAAAAACATCCTGTGGCAGACTGCAATAGCATCGAATAGTCCCCGCTATATGCAACTTTTCAGGGAAGTCAGGAACCAAAACACGCAGTTAGTCAGGAAAGCAAAGGCTAGCTTTTTCAAACAGAAATGTGCATCCTGTATCTCTAACTCCAAAAAGTTTTGGGACACTGTAAAGTCCATGGAGAATAAGAGCTCTGTCACGGTACTGATTTTTGCCCGTCGCCTGCAGCAAAAGCCTCTATCCCGTCCTCTGGCTAGACAGAGTACTTTAGGATTTTAGTCACTTCGGAGTAACAAGGGCCTAGCCGTGCGGCCCTACCAACCCCTCTTATTTATTCGTAATGGCCCTTCATGTGAGTTGGGTTTGTTCCTTCGTTCATGTTGTCACTCCCTTTATGAGTCTATTCTGGGCTCTTAGAGTATTATATTCCTTCTAGCTACTCAAGTTTATACTAAGATCTCCTTTAACCACCTGTCCTTTTGATTTATTTATATATCAATACCTAATAATCTCTTATTGATTATTATGCTCGTCAGCTAGTTCACTTGGAAACTAGTATTGTTATTTGTGGGATGTAACTTCTAATCCCTGATATACTTTTTATTGTCCACACAATCAAGTATTCTTCAGTGCTATAGCCTTAACCTATAACCAGTGTCACTTCCTGTTCAGTGAAAGGCGTTTGCTCTCCAGATCGTTAATCTGGCCTAGTTGTCAAAGTTTCTAGCTTTTATTAAATCACTCTGTTTTTTGTCTTATACACGTTATCACACTTCAATGGTCATACAGTTCTCCTTAATACAACAATAGTGCTCAATCAATCCTTAATACACTTTATACCAATGCCAGCTAATTATTGCAAATATTAACACTTCTAACAATATTGACTAAATAGCAAAAATTGTTAAATTACCTTAAATGCTCAGTCCCTTGGTCCTTCCCGAAACTGGTCATTATAAGAGTAGTAATATTTTGTCAGCCTCCGCTGTTTATAATACTATTATTTCTTATTTAGTTCGAATTTCCTATGGTTACACTTTTTACTGCCTACTGTTTAGATATTGATTTCCTTTTTTCGACCCTTGGCTACTACAAGGCTTACTTATTTCTGGGCGTTTTCAATCGTGTCAAACTGCTATTGTCTCTGGTACTCAAAAGATGGAACTTGTTGATCTCAAGAGTTCTATACACCTCGGTCAGTTGAGGTGTAAAGTTCTCTCCTACTCAACGTCGTTCGCTTCTTGTGTGAGTTTCCAGAGTACCATACAATTAAGGCTCGTGCCTTAATGACGAAGTAGTCAATACAAACAGAGTATAGTATAAAGTAATTTACCTTGCCTGATGATTCTCTATGGTATCCAAATCATATATGTTGAGGATCATGCCTAGGCACTGATCTCTCCTCCTTTTATACCTCTTTTAGACACTCAGTTTGGGGGACAATTTTCAGAAGTGCAACTCACTTTGCCCGTGAGTGCAACCAATTTTGCCTGGGAGTGCAACTGACTTCCTGTAAGTGCACAGTACTGTCTTTTATCGATGGCGGTTACGATATCGTTTAGTACCTTGAGTGTTGCTGAGGTGTTGCTGACTGCCTCGCCTGGTTCACCAACTACTTCTCAGACAGAGTTCAGTGTGTCAAATCAGAGGGCCTGTTGTCCGGACCTCTGACCGTCTCTATGGGGGTGCCACAGGGATCAATTCTCCGGCTGACTGTTTTCTCTGTATATATCAGCGATGTCGCTCTTGCTGATTCCCCGATCCACCTCTATGCAGACGACACCATTCTGTATACATCTGGACACTGTGTTAACAAACCTCCAAACGAGCTTCAATGCCATACAACACTCCTTCCGTGGCCTCCAACTGCTCTTAAACGCTATTAAAACTAAATGCATGCTTTTCAACCGTTCGCTGCCCGCACCTGCCCGCCCGACTAGCATCACTACTCTGGATGGTTCCGACTTAGAATATGTGGACAACTACAAATACCTACGTTGTCTGGCTAGAATGTAAACTCTCCTTCCAGGCTCACATTAAGCATCTCCAATCCAAAATTAAATCTAGAATCGGCTTCCTATTTCACAACAAAGCCTCCTTCACTCACGCCGCCAAACATACCCTCGTAAAACTGACTATCCTACCGATCCTCAACTTCGGCGATGTCATCTACAAAATAGCCTCCAACACTCTACTCTGCATATTGGATGCAGTCTATCACAGTGCCATCCGTTTTGTCACCAAAGCCCCATACACCACCCACCACTGCGACTTGTATGCTCTCGTCGGCTAGTCCTCGTTACATATTCGTCGCCAGACCCACTGGCTCCAGGCCAAGTCTTTGCTAGGTTAAGGTCCGCCTTATCTTAGCTCACTGGTCACTATAACAACACCCACCCGTAGCACGCGCTCCAGCAGGTATATTTCACTGGTCATCCCCAAAGCCAATACCTACTTTGGCCGCCTTTCTTTCCAGTTCTCTGCTGCCGATGACTGGAACGAGTTGCAAAAATCGCTGAAGCTGGAGACTTATATTTCCCTCACTAACTTTAAACATCAGCTATCTGAGCAACTAACCGATCGCTGCAGCTGTACATAGCCCATCCAATCTACCTACCTCATCCCCATATTGTTTTTATTTACTTTTCTGCTCTTCTGCACACCAGTATTTCTACTTGCACATCATCATCTGCACATTTATCACTCCAGTGTTAATTTTCTAAATTGTAATTACTTCACTATTTATTTAAATAGGTTAGGCCTATTTATTGCCATACCTCCTCATGCTATTTGCACACACTGTATATAGACTTAATTTTTTTCTATTGTGTTATTGACTGTACACTTGTTTATTCCATGTGTAACTCTGTGTTGTTTGTTTCACACTGCTTTGCTTTATCTTGGCCAGGTCGCAGTTGTAAATAAGACCTTGTTCTCAACTAGCCTACATGGTTAAATAAAGGTGTTCTCAACTAGCCTACATGGTTAAATAAAGGTGTTCTCAACTAGCCTACATGGTTAAATAAAGGTGTTCTCAACTAGCCTACATGGTTAAATAAAGGTGAAATAAAACATTTAAAAATAAACATCTTGATTCTACGTTGTGTACAAAACATTAAGAACTCTTTCCATGACAGACTGACCAGGTGAATCCAGGTGAAAGTTAAGATCCCTTATTGATGTCACCTGTTAAACACACAATTTTATTTAACCTTTATTTAACTAGGCAAGTCAGTTAAGAACAAATTCTTATTTACACTGACGACCAAATCCGGACGACGCTGGGCCAATTGTGCATTGACTAGAATACAGTACATACATATGAAAAGAGTAAAACAGTATGGAAACATTATTAAAGTGACCAGTTATTCCACGTCTATGTACACAGGAGGGCAGCAGCCTCGAAGGTGCAGGGATGAGTAACCGGGTGGTAGCCGGCTAGTGACAGTGACTAGGTTCAAGGAAGGGTACTGGGTGGAGCCAATCAGTGTAGATGAAGGGGAGGAGACTGGTTAAAGAATGATTTCTAAGCCTTGAGACAATTGAGACATGGATTGTGTATGTGTGTAATTCAGAGGGTGAATGGGCAAGACAAAAGATTGATGTGCCTTTGAACGGGGTATGGTAGGCGCCAGGCGAACCGGTTTGAGTGTGTCAAGAACTGTAACGGGTTTTCACATTCAACAGTTTCCCGTGTGTTTCAAGAATGGTCACCTCCCAAAGGGTATCCAGCTAACTTGACACAACTGTGGGAAGCATTGAAGTCAACATAGGTCAGCATCCCCATCGAATGATTTGGACACCTTGTAGAGTACATGCTCGAAGACTTGAGGCTGTTCTGTGGGCTAAAGGGGGTGTAACTCAATATTAGGAAAGTGTTCCTAATGTTTTATACATTCAGTGTATGTTTAACTCAGATATTCTGTGTATTTTGAATTACATTTGAATTAACCTTTATTTAACTAGGCAAGTCAGTTAAGAACAAATTCTTACTTACAATGACGGCCTACTCCGGCAAAACCCTCCCCTAACCCGGAGGACGCTGGGCCAATTGTGCGCTACCCAATGGGACTCCCGATCACGGCCGGTTGTGATACAGTCCGAGATCAAACCAGGGTCTGTAGTGACGCCTCTAGCACTGCGATGTCGTGCCTTAGACTTCTGCGCCACTTGAGAGCAGTGTATATAGTGACACTTAGCTGTTCTGCGAGTGGTCTGAGGCAGTTGATAAATGACAAGCAACTTTAGTAACGATGGTTTTGGGAAACAGATAAGAGATTTAACAATGCTCCTATGAAGGTTCTAACAATGAATTTAGCCTTAAGATGCTTTTGGGGAACCGGGCCCAGGAAGGTAATCTTGTCAGATTGGTGTTGCCCCTGTTTCACCTGTGCTGATGATCAGATACAGAGAAGACCAGACTGCTTTTCCTACGGTAGTACAGTATGTGTTGCAGTAGCTGTTTGTCACTAATGAGGAATTCTCTCGGGCCGATGTCACTCCCCAACAGATCTGATCTGTAGTCCTCTGCTGGCCACCTTCCCAGAGATCATGGACCAATCGGACCTGCTGGATGCCCTGAGGGTAAATTCCGTTGCCGGATCGAGGCTAGCTCATCTCACCACCCCCTGATAACCCAATGCAATTCAGACCCTATTTTCAGGAATCAGTGGGCTCTTTTACAGACTTATTGGCTAGCTACAGTGTATTTACTATAATGTTGCATCATCCCCCTGACTGAATAGTTTTTCTGTTCAGAAGTCTTGGTTGGAGGCTGAGAGCAATATGAAGAGATCTGAAAAGGTAAGCAAATCCTTAGAGCAGAACTTTCTGAACATTCAGACACAGATGAAGCCTAATCCTAGACAGGAAGTATTTTTGATTGAGATTCTCCATTTTAAAGTGCTTTTTAGTGTGCACGAAACCGGCCCTTATGTATTTTTCTGGTGGTTGAGGAATTGTGAAGCTATTTTTTTGTGGCACTGCTGAACTGGCTTGTTCTGTGGGTGTGTTTTGTGTGATGGTGGATTTACGTGTGTGTGTGGGGTTTTTTCAGAGGGACCTACCTCTGCTGAAGAAGAAGTTTGTGAGGGTATACATGGACAACATCTATCCTCTCCTATACTCGGCTGACTTGCCCCCTCCTCGCTGGGCTGATGAGATGGTGGAGAACCAGCGGGCACGAGTCATCTTCAACAGTTCCCTAGAACCATTCCACACACACACCCCGGACAGCCCCCCTCGCCACCAAGCCTTTGACATCTCACAGCTCACCTATGACCTCCTCTGCATGGCCCAATAGCAACTGCATAAATCTGTCTGTTTCCAGAGTTATTTATTCAAAATTATAAACTGGGTGGTTCGAGCCCTGAATGCTGATTGGCTGACAGCAGTGGTATATCAGAGCGGTTACCATGGGTATGACAGAACTGTTGGTAACCAGTTTATAATAGCAATAAGGCACCTCGGGGGGGGGGGGGTTGTGGTGTATGGCCAATATACCACGGCTAAGGGCTTTATACAGGCTCTCCACGTTGCTCCTTGCTTAAGAACATCATATTGGCCATATACCACATCCCCTCTGGCATTATTGCTTAGTTATATGTCACTATTTAGTTTAGTATTTTTCTATATTTATAATAAACTATAATAGATGACATTGGTCGTCATCCTTTATTTTTTACTCAGATGTTTAAAATACAGTCCCAGAAAGTACCAGGTGTTATGGTTTTCTTCCGGTGAAAGAGGAGGACCAAAATGCAGCGTGGTTATTCATAAACATCTTCAATGAAAGATGAAAATACAAACAATCTACAAAACATTAGACGTGAAAAACCGAAAGAGCCCTATCTGGTGCAACAAACACAGAGACAGGAACAATCACCCACAAAACCCAACACCAAACAGGCTACCTAAATATGGTTCCCAATCAGACAATGACTAACACCTGCCTCTGATTGAGTACCATATCAGGCCAAACACAGAAACAGACAAACTAGACACACAACATAGAATGCCCACTCAGTACATTATAGATCACACCCTGACCAAACAAAACATAGAAACATACAAAGCAAACTATAGTCAGGCTGTGACACCAGGGCTTTGTGTAGAGTGCATTATTGCAAACATCCACTAATAAGTAATGTTGTTTACACACACACACCACACCTTCACTCTTATGAAACTATAATGTACTGTATGGACCTTTGTGTCAGAGCCTGGTAATAGAAGTGATATGAGATTATGCACGACAGGCTGTGATATTCATTCACATTGATATGGTTAGGCAAATAGTTGGCTCCAAGAAAAGTTCAAACATTTCCCATTGTGCAGTTGCTCTGGAATGTGTGGTGATACCTGATGCAAGACATTTCACATAAGGCATTATGATTTTTTTTTTTATGTGTGGGTGTGATTATAAGTTGTGGATTTTTTTCTTTCCTTGGGAAGTTTAGGCCCACAGTCTATCCCTTTGCCTTGCCTAGCTGAGTAAGAGGTAATTACGACAACAATAAGTGAGATGCAAACCTCTCCCTCTTAGTCACAATGGTGTACAAAGCTAAAGGAAAAACACTGCCTTTCTCCCCAATGTCCTCTTGGATGTAGGACATGTGAAAGTAACTTGCAAAACAGGTGAAGGACGTACGGCACCTTCGGAAAGTATTCAGACCGCTTGACTTTTTCCACGTTTTGTTACATTACAGCCTTATTCTAAAATTGATTAAATTGTTTTTGTCCCTTAATCTACACACAATACCCCATAATGACAAAGCAAAAATAGTTTTTTAGAAAAAAATGAAAAATCACATTTACGTAAGTATTCAGATCCTTTACTCAGTACTTTGTTGAAGCACCTTTGGCAGTGAATACAGCCTCAAGTCTTCTTGGGTTTGACGCTACAACCTTAGCACACCTGTATTTGGGGAGTTTCTCCCATTCTTTGCAGCTCCTCTCAAGCTCTGTCAGGTTGGATGGGGAGCGTTGCTGCCCAGCTATTTTCACATCTCTCCAGAGATGTTAGATCGGGTTCATGTCTGGGCTCTGGCTTGGCCACTCCAGGACATTCAGAGACTTGTCCCGAAGCCACTCATGCGTTGTCTTGGCTGTGTGCTTAGGATTGTCCTGTTGGAAGATGAACCGTCACCCCAGTCGGAGGTCCTGAGTGCTAAGGAGCAGGTTTTCATCAAGGATCTCTCTGTACATTGTTCCATTCATCTCTCCCTCAATCTTGACTTGTCTCCCATCCCCTGCCGCTGAAAAGCATCTCCACAGCATGATGCTGCCACCACCATGCTTCACAGTAGCGATGCTGCCATGTTTACTCCAGACGTGACTCTTGGCATTCAGGCCAAAGAGTTCAATCTTGGTTTCATCAGACCAGAGAATCTTGTTTCTCATGGTCTGAGAGTTTTTAGGTGCCTTTTGGCAAACTCCAAGTGGGCAATCGTGCCTTTTACTGAGGAGTGGCTTCCGTCTGGCCAACTCTACCATAAAGGCCTGATTGGTGGAGTGCTGCAGAGATGTTTGTCCTTCTGGAAGGTTCTCCCATCTCCACAGAGGAACTCTAGAGCTCTGTCACAGTGACCATCGGGTTCTTCGTCACTTCCCTGACCAAAGCCTTTCTCCCCCGATTGCTGAGTTTGGCCGGGCGGCCAGCTCTAGGAAGAGTCTTGGTGGTTCCAAACAATTTCCATTTAAGAATGATGAAGGCCACTGTGTTCTTGTTGACCTTCAATGCTGCAGAAATGTTTTGGTACCCTACCCCAGATCTGTTCCTCGGCACAATCCTGTCTCGGAGCTTTACGCACAATTCCTTTGACCTCATGACTTGGTTTTTGCTCTGACATGCATATAGACAGGTGTGTGCCTTTCCAAATCATGTTCAATCAATTGAATTTCACACAGGTGGACTCCAATCAAGTTGTAGAAACATCTCAAGGATGATCAGTGGAAACAGGATGCACCTGAGCTAAATTTTGCATCTCTTTGTAAAGTGTCTGAATACTTATGTGAATATGTTTTTTCTGTTTTTAATTGGTGCGAAATGTGCAAACATTTCTAAAAACATGTTTTTGCATTGTCATTAAAATGTTTTATTTAATCAGTTTTAGATTAAGGCTCTAAGGGGTCTCTATGGTTTGTAATTGTATTTATTATGGACCGCCATTAGTTACTGAATCACTCTTCCTGGGGTCCACCAGAATTAAGGCAGTTATACAATTTTAAAAACAATACAATACATTCACAACAGATGAATTGTGTGCCCTCAGGCCACTACTCTACTACCACATATCTACAACACAAAATCCATGTGTACTTGTGTATGTTATCGTGTGTGTGTATAATTGTTTCTGTGCCTGTGTTTGTGTCTCTTCACAGTCCCCGCTGTTCCATAATGTGTATTTTTATATTTAAAAAATATACGACTAGACAGTAGTCCAGGTGTGACAAAACTATAGGACCTGCCTTGTTGATAGTGATGTTAATAAGGCAGAGCAGCGTTTTGTTTTGAACAGACTTCTCCCCATCTGAGCTACTGTTGTATCACTATGTTTTGATCATGACAGTTTACACTCCAGGGTTACTCCAAGCAGTTTAGTCACCTTAACTTGCTCAATTTCCACATTATAAGATTTAGTTGAGGTTTAGTGAATGATTTGTCCCAAATACAATGCTTTTAGTTTTTGAAACATTTAGGACCAACTTATTCCTTGCCATCCATTCTGAAACTAACTGCAGCTCTTTGTTATGTGTTGCAGGCATTTCAGTCGCTGTAATAGCTGACATGTATAGTGTTGAGTCATCCGCATACATAGACACACTGGTTTTACTCAAGGGCAGTGGCATGTGTTGGGGAGGGGGGGGGGATCTTTGCTTTAAAGGATCCCAGTTGCCATTATGTTGACCACTCTCAACTTTTCATTAGAGATACTGAACTGTTGAAAGTCAAAATGCTATTGCAAAAGCTGAAAGGTTATCATTTGGTAATTAAGGAAATTTCCACGACACATGTTGTTAGTAAAGATTGAAAAACATTTGGGGCCTAGACAGCTGCCCTGGGAACATTAAATCAGGCTTCCATTAAGAACACCCACAATATAGCAGGGGGTGTAAAGCCATAACACAGTTTTTTCCAGCAGCAGTCTATGATTGATAATGTCAAAAGCCGCACTGGTCTAACAACACAGCCCCCCACAATCTTTTGAATCTAATTTTCTCTCAGCCAATCATTTGTATATTTATTTAACTAGGCAAGTCAGATAAGAACAAATTCTTATTTACAATGACAGCCTAGGAACAGTGGGTTAACTGCCTTGTTCAGGGGCAGAATGACAGATTTTTATCTTGTCAGCTCGGGGATTCAATCTAGGAACCTTTTGGTTACTGGCCCAACGCCCTAACCACTAGGTTACCCATGTAAGTGCTGTGCTTGTAGAATGTCCTTCTCTATAAGCGTGCTGAAAGTCTGTTGTGAATTGGTTCACTGTAAAATAGCACTGAATATGGTCAAACACAAGGGTTTAATAAGGGTTGGTTAGTCTGATTGGTCGGCTATTTGAGCCAGTAAAAGTTTTTTTTACTATTCTTAGGTAGTGGAATGACTTTTGCTTCCCTCCAGGCCTGAGGGAACACACTTTCTAGTAGGCTTAAATTGAAGATATGGCAAATAGGAGTGGCAATATAATCCGATATTATCCTCAAATTTTCCATCCAAGTTGTTAGACCCCGGTGGTTTGTCATTGTTAATAGACAATTGTTCACCTCTTCCACACACACTTTATGGAACTCAAAATGACAATGCTTGTCTTTCATAATTTGGTCAGATATACTCAGATGTGTAGTGTCAGCGTTTGTTGCTGGCATGTCATGCCTAAGTTTGCTAATCGTTTTAAAAAATCATTAAACTAGTTGGCAAAATCAGTGGGTTTTGTGACGAATGAGCCATCTGAGTCAATGAATGATGGAGCTGAGTTTGCCTTTTTGCCCAAAATTGCATTTAAGGTTCTAATATTGTACATATACCTCTCTGTTGATATCACATACAGTACCAGTCAAAAGTTTGGACACACCTACTCCTTCAAGGGTTTTTCTTTATTTGTACTATTTTCTACAATGTAGAATAATAGTGAAGACATCAAAACTATGAAATAACTCATATGGAATCATGTAGTAACCTTAATAGTTCAGAAGTAGCCACCCTTTGCCTCGATGACAGCTTTGCACACTCTTGGCATTCTCTCAACCAGCTTCATGAGGAAGTGGCCTGGAATGCATTTCAATTAACAGGTGTGCCTTGTTAAAAGTTAATTTGTGGAATTTCTTTCCTTAATGCGTTTGAGCCAATCAGTTGTGTTGTGACAAGGTAGGGGTGTTATATAAAAGATTGCCCTATTTGGTAAAAGACCAAGTCCATATTATGGCAAGAACAGCTCAAGTAGGCAAAGAGAAATGACAGTCCATCATTACATTAAGACATGAAGGTCAGTCAGTCCAGAACATTTCAAGAACTTTGAACGTTTCTTCAAGTGCATTCGCAGAAACCATCATGCGCTATGAAGAAACTGGCTTTCATGATGACTGCAACAGGAAAGGTAGACCCAGAGTTACCTCTGCTGCAGAGAGTTACCAGCCTCAGAAATTGCAGCCCAAATAAATGTTTCACATGGTTCAAGTAACAGACACATCTCAACATCAACTGTTCAGATGAGACTATGAATCAAGCCTTCATGGTCGAATAGATGAAAATAAACCCCTGCTAAAGGACACCAATAAGAAGAAGAGACTTGCTTGGGCCAAGAAACTTGAGCAATGGACATTAGACTGGTGGAAATCTGTCCTTTGGACTGATGAGTCCAAATGTGAGATTTTTGGTTCCAACCGCCGTGTCTTTGTGAGTTGCAGAGTAGATTGAAAAGATTATCTCTGCATGTGTTGTTCCTACCGTGAAGCATGGAGGAGGAGGTGTGATGGTGTGGGGTAGCTTTGTTGGTGACACTGTCAGGGATTTTTTTTAAATTCAAGGCACACTTAAACATCATGGCTACCACAGCATTCTGCAGCGATATGCCATCCCATCTGGTTTGCGCTTAGTGGGACTATCATTTGTTTTTCAAAAGGAAAATGACCCAACACCTCCAGGCTGTGTAAGGGCTATTTGACCAATAAGGAGAGTGATGGAGTGCCTCATCAGATGACCTGGGCTACACAATCACTCAACCTCAACGCAATTGAGATGGTTTGGGATGAGTTGGACCGCAGAGTGAAGGAAAGCAGCCAACAAGTGCTCAGAATATGGGAACCTCTTCAAGACTGTTGGGAAAGCATTCCAGGTGAAGCTGGTTGAGAGAATGTGCAAAGCTGTCATCAAGGCAAAGGGTACCTACTTTGAAGAATCTGAAATATTAAAAAAGATTTTGATTTAACACTTTTTTGGTTGCTACATGATTCCATATATGTTATTTCATAGTTTTGATGCCTTCACTATTATTTTACAATGTATAGAATGGTACTGACTGTTAGCACTTGGTGGTATATAGCAGCTTCCCACAATAATTGGCTTAAGGTGAGGCAGATGATCCTCTCAAAGCTTTACAGGAATGTGGTTCTTAATATAGACCGCAACACCACCCCCATTTCTGTCTTTTCTGTAAATGGTATGACCATGTATTGCTACCACTGTGTCAAAGGTATTATCTAAGTGAGTTTCAGAGGTAGTCAGAACATGAATGTCATCTGTTACTAGCAAGTTATTGACTTCATGAACCTTGTTTCGTAGGCTACATATGTTAACGTGGGCTATTTTTGCACTTTCCTGGGATGCTTAATTGTTTTCATTGCTTTACTGGGAAGCTTAGCAGAAGTAGTCATGCTCATGCTATTTGTGTTAGTGCAGGGTGAGCTTCACATAGTGGACTTCCTGCTAGGGCACACTGCCTCAGTGCTAACAGTAGAACTGGTTCATAGGCACATGATTACTGCATAGAGTTGATGTGGGATCAGCAGAGGCTTTCAGGGCAGTTAGGAGGGACATACATTAAATTACATTGTGTCTTTCAACGCCCCTGGGATGTAATGCACATTTGCTGAAGCATTATGACAACTCAGCAACACAATGGTAGGGGTTAACTGAGCTGGGCTTGGGTCATTGGTAAGTCATTGTCTCAATGCAGCCTTATAATGCTGTGAAAGGATCCAGGAACCCAAATGAACTGGGTGGATCCCATCCTCCTTATAATACAAGCTTTGTTTCCAGAAGGTATCAAAATGGTCAATAAATGTTATACCCACAGAGCTGCAGTAGTCTCGTAGCCAGTTATGGAGGGATAAAAGTCTGGCAGATATTGTAGGGGGTTTATTGTTGTCAAGCAGAGAACCAATCAGTTCTTTTAAATCCCTCTTTAGCTGTTCTGAGCTGCCCTTCCTAATGAACTATGATAGACTACATTTCCTGGTGCTGGTTTAAAATGTTTGGGAGCAGCTTATTGATGTCCTGTACTCGTGCTCCTGTATAGCACCATGTTTAATTGTGCAATACATTTTATAGATAAAACAATAAGTAGCATATTCCCACTGGGCACAGATTTCAATTCAACGTCTATTCCAAATTGGTTCAATGTAAATTAATTGAAATAACGTGGAAACAACCTTGATTCAACCAGTGTGTGCCCAGTGGGTTGTTTTTATGTGTGCATTGTATTCTCCTCTGACAATAGAGCTCGTCAGCTTGTAGTCTTAAAAAATGGAAATGAGTTACCTCTGGTTCATTCAGGCATTCATATGTGGAAAATGAGTTTCCTCTGGTTCATTCAGGCATTCATATGTGGAAAATGAGTTTCCTCTGGTTCATTCAGGCATTCATATGTGGAAAATGAGTTTCCTCTGGTTCATTCAGGCATTCATATGTGGAAAATGAGTTTCCTCTGGTTCATTCAGGCATTCATATGTGGAAAATGAGTTTCCTCTGGTTCATTCAGGCATTCATATGTGGAAAATGAGTTTCCTCTGGTTCATTCAGGCATTCATATGTGGAAAATGAGTTTCCTCTGGTTCATTCAGGCATTCATATGTGGAAAATGAGTTTCCTCTGGTTCATTCAGGCATTCATATGTGGAAAATGAGTTTCCTCTGGTTCATTCAGGCATTCATATGTGGAAAATGAGTTACCTCTGGTTCATTCAGGCATTCATATGTGGAAAATGAGTTACCTCTGGTTCATTCAGGCATTCATATGTGGAAAATGAATGGGGAAAGAATAGGGTTTTGGAATAAACGCAGAAAATAAGGTCCGAGGTTAATGCAGGCATAGGAGATCTTATATGTTTTGTTCTAGGAGATAATATCCGCCAGTTAACATGAACTTTATGAATTATGAAGCCTTTACTGTACAGGTATGTACGTTGTGTTTTTTAAATGACATATGCTTAAAGATTCACAAGTGACGTTAGCTGAAGAACAAAACATATAACATCTTCTAAGCCTCTGTTTACTAGCTAGCGCTAGTCGGCTGTACCTGCGCCAAAATTCCTGTATTTTTCATCCTATATCTTGTTCTCTATTAGCTCTCAAAAACTGTAGGCGGCATTCTGTCTTCTCCCTACAGTTTTCAGCCATTAGCTTTGCCCACGACTACCTCATGTGAACTACAATCACTGCGCTGTGGTTTAACCTTCAGAAACTTCAAAGATCATTGCTTGCAATAAAGCTTTCGAAACATATGGCCCTTATCTTTCATCAGCAAGAAAGAATCGTTCAAATAAAAAAGACACACTTATTGTAGCAGTTACAGATCCATACAGCTATGGAGCCTCCATCTGACAAAACTACACTGTAGCAGTTACAGATCCATACAGCTATGGAGCCTCCATCTGACAAAACTACACTGTAGCAGTTACAGATCCATACAGCTATGGAGCCTCCATCTGACAAAACTACACTGTAGCAGTTACAGATCCATACAGCTATGGAGCCTCCATCTGACAAAACTACACTGTAGCAGTTACAGATCCATACAGCTATGGAGCCTCCATCTGACAAAACTACACTGTAGCAGTTACAGATCAATACAGCTATGGAGCCTCCATCTGACAAAACTACACTGTAGCAGTTACAGATCCATACAGCTATGGAGCCTCCATCTGACAAAACTACACTGTAGCAGTTACAGATCCATACAGCTATGGAGCCTCCATCTGACAAAACTACACTGTAGCAGTTACAGATCCATACAGCTATGGAGCCTCCATCTGACAAAACTACACTGTAGCAGTTACAGATCCATTGTCACGTTTGTCGTATGAATCGGACCAAGGTGCAGGGTGGTATGCGTACATTCTTTAATATTATAAGAATGAACACAGAACAAACTAACCAAAATAACAAAATGACACGTGAAGCTATACAAATTAGTGTTGACAGGCAACTACACATACGCAAGAACCCACAAACACCAAAGGGAAATGGCTACCTAAATATGATCCCCAATCAGAGACAACGATAAACAGCTGCCTCTGATTGGGAACCATGTCAGGCCACCATAAACATACAAATCACCTAGACCTACAAAACCCTAGAAAATACAAAACCCCTAGACAATACAAAACCCCTTACATTACGATTACAGACAGGTGTTCAGAGCATGCCAGACAGCTAACCTGCACAGTTATGGCCGTGTAACAGTTATGGCCGTGTAACAAACCGTGTAACATGGAGTTATGGCCGTGTAACAAACCGTGTAACATGGAGTTATGGCTGTGTAACAAACCGTGTAACATGGAGTTATGGCTGTGTAACAAACTGTGTAACATGGAGTTATGGCTGTGTAACAAACTGTGTAACATGGAGTTATGGCTGTGTAACAAAGTGTGTAACATGGAGTTATGGCTGTGTAACAAACCATGTAACATGGAGTTATGGCCGTGTAACAAACCGTGTAACATGGAGTTATGGCTGTGTAACAAACCGTGTAACATGGAGTTATGGCTGTGTAACAAACTGTGTAACATGGAGTTATGGCCGTGTAACAAACCGTGTAACATGGAGTTATGGCCATGTGGGAACTCTAACCCTATAAAGGTGTGTATCAATTTAACTTCTTTGGGACTGGGGGGCAGTATTGAGTAGCTTGGATGAATAAGGTTCCCAGAGTAAACTGCCTGGTACTCAGGCCCAGTTGCCCAGTTGCTAATGTATGCATTTTATTAGTAGATTTGGATAGAAAACACTCTGAAGTTTCTAAAACTGTTTGAATGAAAAAATCCAACCAGGAAGTGGGTATCTGAGGTTTGTAGTTTTTCAACTCATTCCTTATCGAAAACACAGTGTCTATGGGGTCATATTGCACTTCCTTAGGCTTCCACTAGATGTCAACAGTCTTTAGAACCTTGTTTGATGCTTCTACTGTGAGGTGGGGGCTCATAAGGGCTGTTTGAACCAGGTGTCTGGCACCTGGCTCATTCAGGCGCATTCACTTGAGAGTTAGCTTGCGTTCCATTGCATTTCTACAGACAAAGGAATTCTCCGGTTGGAACATTAGGATGTTTTTATCATAAATCTTTAATAAAGATTGATTCTATACTTCGTTTGACTTTTTTCTACGAACTGTAATATAACTTTTCATCTGAACTTTCGCATGGACTTGCCTGCGCGTGTTACGGTTTTCTAGTGGTGATGAAGGAGAGTCGGACCAAACTGCAGCGTGTCGATTGCGATCCATATTTATTAAACAAAAACGTAAACACGACTAAACACTAAATACTACAAAACAATAAACGTAATGAAAACCGAAAACAGCCTATCTAGTGCAAACTAACAGAGAGTAACAAGTAAGACACTAAGGACAATCACCCACGACAAACTCAAAGAATATGGCTGCCTAAATATGGTTCCCAATCAGAGACAACGATAAACACCTGCCTCTAATTGAGAACCACTCCAGACAGCCATAGACCTTGCTAGATAACCCTACTAGCAACAATCCCAATACCACCACCAAAACCCCAAGACAAACACACCACAATTACAAAAACCCCATGCCACACCCTGGCCTGACCAAATACATAAAGATAAACACAAAATACTTTGACCAGGGCGTGACAGCGCGTCGCGATTTTGGACTGTGTACTAAATGCGCAAACAAAAAGGACATATTTGGACATAAATGAGGAACTTTATCGAACAAATCAAACATTTATTGTGGAACTGGGATTCCTGGGAGTGCATTCTGATGAAGATCATCACAGGTAAGTGAATATTTCTAATGCTATTTTTGACTTCTGCACAACATGGCGGATATCTGTTTGGCTGTTTTGTTGTCTGAGCGCTGTACTCAGATTATTGCATGGTGTGCTTTTTCGGTAAAGCTTTTTTGAAATCTGACACAGCGGTTGAATTAAGGAGAAGTTCATCTAAAATTCCATGTATAACACTTTTATTTTCATCAACATTTATGATGAGTATTTCTGTAAATTGATGTGGCTCTCTGCAAAATCACCGTATGTTTTGGAACTACTGAACATAACGCGCCAATGTAAAATCAGATTTTTTGATATAAATATGAACTTTATCAAACAAAACATACATGTATTGTGTAACATGAAGTCCTATGGGTGTCATCTGATGAAGATCATCAACGGTTAGTGATCTCTATTTCTGCTTTTTGTGACTCCTCTCTTTGGCTGGAAAAAATGGCTGTGTTTTTCTGTGACTAGGTGCTTACCTAACATAATCGTTTGGTGTGCTTTCACTGTAAAGCCTTTTTGAAATCGGACACTGTGGCTGGATTAGTTTAAGAAGTTTATCTTTAAAATGGTGTAAAATACTTGTATGCTTGAGGAATTTTAATTATGAGATTTCTGTTGTTTTGAATTTGGCGCCCTGCACTTTCACTGGCTGTTGTTGAGGTGGGACACTACCGTCCCGAATATCCCAGAGAGGTTTTATCCTATTGTTTTTTTTATTTGTTATTTCTCGCTGATATGAAAGATATTGTCCTTATGCTACCGTACCACAAGCGACGCGTGTTAATGTTCAGATTGAGCGTTGCAGCTCTTAACAAAACTTCACTGTTCAGAAGATGCCTTAGTCCAATGGCTCTTATGTGTAATGTAATGGAACTGAGAGTCAGGATCAAGGGCAGTTCTCCATCTTCTTCCAAACACATTTTCAGCACTTTTATTTTCATGACTGATTAAGACTTGTTTTCTCATGTTCTATTTGTGCCTCTGTGAGCAGTGTGTTTGGAACATCAAAATGCTATAAAATGGCATTATGGAATCGCAATACATATATAATTGTGAGAATCGCAGTGCACATCGTATCGGCACCTAAGTATCGTGATAATGTTGTATTGTGAGGTCCTTGGTAATTCCCAGCCCTAATAGGCAATATGTAACTTTATTTAGTGTTACCTGCTATTGTGGGTTTAAAATTCATTGGTATTCACGTGTTTGTTTTTGAGGTAGAATTACTGTCATGTTATTGTTGTCAAATTGCAGACCTTATTTGCATCTACTCTATTCCATGAGCAAATGGGTGTGTCTGGGTCTTAAGCCAAAATATGCAGATTTTACAGCGAATGCAGTCTCCGCGAACGCAGGAATTGCAATCATGCTTTAGCAATGAATTTCCGCAATACGGAATGAATCGAGACCCTAAGTTATTTTTGCATCTCGTTGCTTTCTCCTATTTACAAGCTGAATGGAAATAGCAGACTGAAAGAAAAAAAACATCCATCCAAGTTAATCACTTGTTCAATCTGTTTCTCTGCCTGGGAGACCGGTGGAATGTCTTATCAGTGAGAATCCATCGTCCCAGTTCAAAGGCTGTGGTACTCCAGTGGGTTTATGGGAAAGCTCTTTGATGTCTAGTCCTCCTCCCCACCCAGTCTTTAGATCTGTATGACTTAGGTCTGTATGACAAAGGCCTTTAAACATGCATGGATGAACATTGCTCTAGGTATAGGGTCAAAGGTTTGTACTGGGCGTTCACAGAGAAGACATGCTGTCTTGCCGTCATAACAAAGGCCTCGCTGAGCAGGGTTCAGGGAGTAGCTTACTCTCTACTCAAACAAACCAGAGGAGTGATCTCTGGGCCAAGAACAGGCCCTCTCTTTTGTGTAAGGAAAAGATGGTAAACATAACAAGAAAACATACTCAAATAGATAGCATGAAGGGGACTGCTCGTGGGCCATTTGTTTGGGGAGAAAGACAAACTGTCACAGCAGAGTCATGGTAAGGGAAAAATAAATAAACATGTGATGGATAGAGAGAGAGAAAGACATACTGTAAATAGATAGATAGATAGATAGATAGATAGATAGATAGATAGATAGATAGATAGATAGATAGATAGATAGATAGATAGATAGATAGATAGATAGATAGATAGATAGATAGATAGATAGATAGATAGATAGATAGATAGATAGATAGATAGATAGATAGATAGATAGATAGATAGATAGATAGATAGATAGATAGATAGATAGATAGATAGAAGGGGGTGGGATTGTCCAGCTCTTTAAAGTGTCAAATTAGTTTTTCTCCAATGTACTCAAAACAGGAGTGACAAGCCTAAACAGTAGGTTTTATATGCTGTGCCCTTTCTTAAGCCTCTGCCTAGCAACCATCACCTAATGGAGACAGATAGAGCCCTACAGAGTAGCCATTGTCATGCAGAATAGCCTCACTTGACTAGTGGTCAGGACAGAACATTTATATGAACAATAGAAAAAAAGGTGCTATCTAGAACCTAAAATGGTTCTTCGGCTGTCCCCATAGGAGAACCCTTTGAAGAACCTTTTTTGGTTCCATGTAAAACACTTCCCACAGACGCTTCTACATGGAACCCAAAATAGTTCTACCTGGAACCAAAAAGTGTTCTACCTGGTATCAAAAAAGTGTTATCCTATGGGGACAGCTGTCACACCCTGACCATAGTTTGACCATGTTTCTATGTTTTGTTTGGTCAGGGTGTGATCTGAGTGGGCATTCTATGTTGGATGTCTAGTTTGTCTGTTTCTGTGATTGGGAACCACACAGGACTGTTTCGGTTTTCACATTTATTGTTTTGTATATTTGTAGTGTTTTCTCAGTATTCGTCTTGATTAAAGATGTTTAACCCTAACCACGCTGCGTTTTGGTCCGCCTCTCCTTCCCAGGAAGAAAGCCGTTACAACAGCTGAATAACCATTTTGGATCCCTTTTTTCTAGTAGTGTAGACATGACATGTAACTATATGACTCAGGATATTGCAACCAAAAAATGACAATGGGGCAGATGAAACAAGTCCTCCCTGTGTTTATCAAATAATACTTATTCTCATGCCCATGCACGTGTGTGTAGGCTTGGGTTGTCCCAGCAATAGCACTCATGCTGCAGTTTCTGGGATTGCCCCCCCCCCCCCTCTCTACAACAGGAATAGTGTTTTTTTGTGGTATGTCCTCTACCAACTGTCAGGTTGACAGATGACACACTAATTTGGAAATGTGGAGGCAACACTCTCGGGAACACTCCTGCCTACCACACACAATGGGCCTCCTGTCTACATACACAAGATTACCAAATCCACTGAAGTCAATGGCACACCTTATCCATTTTCATCCAGATTTTGGCAAGTGATTGATGACAACGGTTACTTTTCAGATGTGATGTGGGCCAAATTGGACCTCCCGCCTACATAAAGATGAAGGATCTTAATTTGATCCAGTTTACTACGGAATAATCCTGCAGCAACAGGAAATGTGAATTATTATGTGGATTATAATTAACAGACATTTTTGTTGATACATGTTTTTGTTAGTGCAAATGAAGTTGGAAATTACAAACTTTAGAAGCCTTTTTTAAGCTGAAATACACTACAAGTTTGCATTTCCTGCTTTTCTTAAAAACAAAATAGTGATCAAATTCAGATCCTACATCTTAACATAAACTGACACAACCAACTGGTATTTCAATGTAATGAAGAAATAAAACGACAAGAGAAAGACTGGAGGAGGAGGAACAGGTGTGGGTTAAGGAAGCAGGGCTTTAAAAGCACAAGTGTTTAGGTCACAGGTCTCACTTTAGGGAGAACTGTGTTGGGCACACTCCCACATCAACAAAACGCCAACACACAGGTAGAGCTTGACACTTTGGGAATATGGCTTCCAGCACCTCCAGTAACCCTCTGTCCAGTGGCACCAGTGTGTTCACCACTGTTCCAGACCTCTTCTTCATCCCTGAGTTTGTGAGTACAGACAAATCAAATAAGTGTTCTGCTCTCAGCTGTGACTGGACTACTGGCATTGCTCTTTACTCTATAAATATTATTTACTCTAATGCCCTTCTCATTTATCAGAGGGAGATAAGACATTTGATTGTTCAAGGTAATATTTGGGTATGTATGCATGATGTAATTCAGAGTGCACTGAAAGGAGTATTACTTTAGAGTGGTAGACACTGTGTGTAGACTCATACCAAGCACTTCTTTGATTGCTGCAGGTATCCCTTGTCAGGTATCCCTTGTCAGGTATCCCTTGTGGAAGAGACTATGTGTGACAATGGACTTTTCCTGGCTAAATAAATGTTGGTTTTTTTCCGCTGGTAATTATTGCCATAGTATTTGAAAATATGTTGATTTCTGGTTTGTGGTTTGTGAATATCAGCTAAATCCTTATCTGAAACCAAACTATGGTTATGGCATGATCCGCGCTGTATCCAAACACCATTCATTCTCTCTTTACTGGCATGTTTGTTGAAGGAGGGGGTAGAATGTGTGTGTGAGTTTAGAAATGACCATGTACGACGGAGTGCCAGATTCTCTATGGAGAAATTGTGGCAGTGGTATCTAGTAACTAATCAAAAGGCGTATGATTAGGGATGTTTTTGACGGAGGTAAAGATAACATAGAACTCAAAACTGTTAGCCTACTGACTGTTGCATGCACTAGCTGTCACAGCCATTACCTGGTGAAAACTTATATGCAAATGGTTGAACCCCTGACGAAATTAGCTTTAGTAAGTTAAAGCTATCAGTCAGACCTTGCCTAGAGGTGCATGTTTACTTACTCTGTTACTGTGGCCTGCTCTCTGTGGTCTTACCACAACACATGGACTGACACTATTGGGGTGACATTAAGAAGTGGATGGCTGATTGAACCATCAAATCCCATGACTAACAACTTGTCAACTAAATGCATTGATGTTTACATTGTTTATTTTACTAGGCAAGTCAGTTAAGAACAAATTCTTATTTTCAATGACGGCCTAGGAACAGTGGGTTAACTGCCTGTTCAGGCGCAGAACGACAGATTTGTACCTTGTCAGCTCAGGGATTTGAACTTGCAACCTTTCGGTTACTAGTCCAACACTCTAACCACTAGGCTACCCTGCCGCCCCTATTATGACCGTACGTGTTCTGTGTTCTCTGTCACTCTCACCCTCTCTCTCCCTCTCTCTCACTCTCTCTCCTGTGTGTGTGTGTGTGTGTGTGCATGTGCGTGTGTGTGTGGCAGATATTCGGAGGTCTGGTGTGGACTCTGGTGGCCTCCACAAAAGTGCTGATTGCGAACCCTCAGGGCTGGGTGATGTTTGTCTCTGTGTTCTGCTTCATCTTCACTACCCTGTGGTTCCTCATCTTCATCAGTGGAGCCAATAAGAGCAGCATCTGGCCTACACTGGTGAGTCTGAGAGACATTCATACAGCCATCTTTGATAAAAGTGATTTACTCAAAAAGGATGAAAATGACAATGGAACAGATTTTCTTCCCATCCTAAATGTCTAATCAAACAGAATGATGATGATGGTGATGGTGATGAGAGTATAATGAACATTCTGTCTATTGAATGGCTGTAGTGTTATAACAGGTAGTATAACAGGATGATGACTAACTATCATGTTGCTTCTCTCTATCTCTCTCTCTCCCTCGCTCTCTCTCTCCCATCTCTCTCTCTCTCTCTCTCACTCTCTCTCTCTCGCGCTCTCTCTCTCGCTCTCTCTCTCTCGCGCTCTCTCTCTCACTCTCTCTCTCTCGGGCTCTCTCTCTCGCACTCTCTCGCTCTCGCTCTCTCTCGCACTCTCTCTCACTCTCTCTCTCTCTCTCTCTCTCTCTCTCTCTCTCTCTCTCTCTTTCTCTCTCTCTCTTCAGGATGTTGTGTATCATTCCCTTGCAGCCTTCTTCTACCTCAGTGCAGCAGTGGTACAGGCCTACATCACCATTAGTCTGAAATCACTTACCAGTATGTTCTTCAAAGAATACCAATTGGATATTGCTGCAGTGGTAGGTTCCTTCACTCCTGTGATTCAAACAAAGTGTTCTTCAACTGAAGCTTACTGCATGTTCTAGTGGTCCATCCCACTCCTCACCTTTCTGTATCTTGTATTTTTCCTGTAGGTGATGTGTTATGTGGTGACTCTGCTCTACGCCCTCCATGCCATCTTCTCTACGATGAGATGGAAGAGTTCCTCATGAAGACCAGTATCCACAAGACAACAGACAATGGGGCAACAGACATTAGTGAAGGCTTCGTATTGACATCAATTGTAATCTATACATATTCAAATATTTTCTATATTATTTTCTTCCTGCAATTATAGACCATAAACCAATTTGGAGTGAAATGCATATACAATATAAATAAAAAGATAAATAAATATATTTTATATTTAACCAAGTGCCTGTTTCAGATGCTGAGATAGAATAAATTGATTATATAATAGTTTTTCCAGGTGTAGCAAAAACTATTACAACGATGTTAAATAAAAATGCTGATGTGAAGCAATGCATTTTGTTATGGTAGGGTAGACCTATTAGATGAACATAGGAACTGAAGAGGTCTCGGTGGCTGCTCTCGTGAAAAATGTATACGCTATCACCAGAACATAGTGTAGAGGCAAACAAAGGACTGAATTCCTCAGCAATGCATTTTTCACACACAGTTTCTTTTGTCATTTTCTTGAACAAAAAGGTCAACATGTAGTCTTATTTGTGTAGGGTGTGTCCAGTTGGCAAAAGGTGGACTGCCTACCACAATGCCGCAGCAGGTTTTGCAAGTCATCCTTCTTATAAGGGAACACCTGTCGCTCCGTTAGTTCACTGTAGTAGTCAATAGCGAATAGTAGGCATAGCGCATTGATTGCAGAGTATGCAGCCTAGCCTATGGCATTCATTTGTTATGCTACAGAAATTACAAGGAATTTAGAATGGTATTGAAAGCTTTAGGCCAGGGGCGGACAGGGAACAGAAACACAACGGCCCATTTTCTTCCCTTGAGGCCCCCATTATTATCCAGATACTGATCATTTTAAGCAACACATCCAGGTTAGACAGGCCCACTATGCAAAAATTGGACCAGGCCTTCTGGCATGAGCTAGAAATGCCAGATGGCCAGTCTGCCCCAGCCTTGAGGGCTCCCGAGTAGCACAGCGGTCTAAGGCACTGCATCTCAGTGCAAGAGGTGTCACTACAGTCCCTGGTTCAAATCCAGACTGAATCACATCCAGCCGTGATCGGGCATCGCGTAATTGGCCCAGTGACATCTGGGTTTGGCTGAGGTAGGCCATCATTGTAAATAAGAATTTGTTCTTAACTGACTTGCCTAGTTAAATAAAGGTTTAAAATGCAGGCTGCTGAAGAACATGGTAAAACACTCATTACATAGTAATAACCTATGCCTTACTTGTTTCTTTGGAAAAGCACCACACCAACAGTTTGTCAATTAAGCGTGGGCTGATAATATGTTGTGGTGGATATCCTCACAATGAAACTTTATTCCACTCTTTATTTATTCCATTCCACATGTAGGCATGATCTCTTTTATTTTTTTGTCTGTTGTTACAAATATGATGCATGATCATTCGTGCCTGATCATGATGCCTCACAGACATCATTCCATAAGAGGCAGATTTCACTTATCTAAGTGTTACATCACAGAAGGAATGCAATCATTGTTTGGTGACAACAAAATACATCATTTCTGTCTCTTTCTTGTACTATGTGTTTTTTGTAATATGCTCTGCAGTACAAGTTGCTTTTGTACAGTAGACTTTAAATACTTTAAATATAAATATATAAAACCAATGAATTATTATTATAACTTGGTCTTTCGGAGCTTCATTCAATATCTGGATTTGACACTTGCAAGAAACCCAGTAAACATCACGTCACATCTCTCTCTTCATCTCAGTTGTCTCCCAGAGAATGCTTCAACACCCTAGAGTATGTGTGAAACTTATTCCACGGAGGGCCGAGTGCCTGCGGATTTTCGCTTGATTGATGAATGAAGGTCAGTGATTAGTTAGAAACTCCCCTCAAATGGTTGTCTAGTTCCTAATTGGACACAAACTGAAAGGAGGAACCAAAGACAAGCAGACACTGCTTGATGAGTTTGATGAGTTCGACACCCCTTCTCCAGAGTCTAAGCCAGGAAGAAGGAATTGTAAAGTCAGAATCATTTTCTTCATCTCAAGGCAGTCTCTCAAATAAATATAAATTGTCCTTTATATTAGAACTATACTGAACAAAAATGTAATGACCGTATGCAACAATTTCAAGGATTTGACTGAATTACAGTTAATTTAATGAAATCAGTCAGTTGAAATTAATTCCTTGGGCCCTAACCTATGGATTTCACAAGACTGGGAATACAGACATGCATCTGTTGGTCAAGCTACTTTATAAAAAATGTAGGGGCGTGGATCAGAAAACCAGTCAGTATCTGGTGTGACCTTATGCAACACGCTGTCGTACATGTCGATCCAGAGCATCCCAAACATGCTCAATGGGTGATATGTCTGATGAGTATGCAGGCCATGGAAGACCAGTAACATTTTCAGCTTCCAAGAATTGTGTACAGATCCTTGCAACATGGGGCTGTGCATTATCATATTGAAACATGAGGTGATTGCAGCAGATGAATGGTACAACAATGGGCCTTGGGATCTTGTCACTGTATCTCTGTGCATTCAAATTGACATCAATGAAATGCAATTGTGTTTGTTGTCCGTAGCTTATGCCTGGCCATACCAAATCCACACCACCACCATGGGGCACTCTGTTTACAACGTTGACATCAGCAAACAGCTCACTCACACGACGCCTACATGTAGTCTGCGGTTGTGAGACCTGTTGGACGTACTGCCAAATGATCTAAAATGACATTGGAGGCGGCTTAGGGTAGAGAATTGAACATTCAATTCTCTGTAAACGCTCTGGTGGATATTCCTGCAGTCAGCATTCCAATTGCATGATCCCTCAAAATGTGAGACATCTATGGCATTGTGTTGTGTGACAAAACTGCACAGTTTAGTGTCCTGTTATTATCCCCCTGCACAAGGTGCAACTGTGTAATGATAATGCTATTTAATCAGATTATTGATATGCCACATCTGTCAGGTGGATGGATTATCTTTGCAAAGGAGAAATGCTCACTAACAGGGATTAAACAAATTTGTGCACAAAATTTGAGCAAAATACGCTTTGTGTGCGTATTGAAAATCTCTGGGATCTTTCATTTTAGGTCATGAAACATGGGACCAACATTTCACATGTTGCATTTACATTTTTGTTCAGGGTACTAATATGTGAATAGACTGAAGAGGGACAAAGTAAGTTCACTATTGCTTTCACCTCTCCATCCATAACAAAGCAGTCGTCCCCTAGCAGAGTAACTGAGGACCTTTGGGACACAACTTGATGCCATTCCAAGTCAATGAAGGCTTCAGCAGACCTTTGTAGTAGGTATGGACTGGATTGTTGTGCTTAGATGTTATTGAGCAGGCTGGTGTGGTTGTGTGTGCGTGCGTGTGTGTCTCTGTGTGTGTGTGTGTGCTTGCGTGAGAGTGTTTAAGTGGCTAAATGAATGGCCGAGTGTGTGTTTTATAAGTTTGTCAGTATGCGTGTCTATTAATGTGATTTTGTGTGAGATAGTGTGTGCCTAATGGTCTCTTTGTATCTCTCCAGGACTTTGCGTACCATTGACTGGCAGCCTTCCCCTACCTCAGTGTATCAAAAGCCCTGGCGAATGTCACCACTCATTTTAAAGAAGATACAGCCATCTTGAAAAACTACCAGATAGACATTGCTGCTGTGGTAAGTGCTACACAGATACCAGTGCTTAGAAAGAGCTGAATTAATATTCCTTTGAAGAAATATCAGACAAATTCAATTTACTGATACTTTGTTGAGAGCATTATTAACATTATAACGGCTACAGTATCTGTGCATTGTTGGGAAGGTAAGTAAGCATTTGACTGTTAGTCTACACCTGTTGTTTACAAAGCATGTGATGAATACAATTTGATTTGATTTGTGTGTTTCTGTATAGTTTGTGAGGCTCAGAAAACGTGTCTTGGACTTCTCTCAGGTGTTTTCCTACATGGCCACATTGTTATCTTTCCTCCATTTCCTCCTGTCGTCCATTCGGTGGAATGCCTTTTGATGACGAGTTATCTCCATTGATGACACTGAATGTGTTAGCAATGTGTAATCAATCAAGAGGCGTAAGTTACAATCAACCTCTTTGTTCTCATACCCCAAAATCATAGATTTGAACCAGAGGCACAAAACCAGACATTTTAATAAATGGTTTGCATAGATATGTTAAGGAATGTCTCATTAAGTTTTTATTATTGATATGCCATCTTGTCACATACTGTAATCAATGGGTGATCTCTGTATGCCTGTAATTATTTTAGTAAAATGACAGTATGATTGATCATGACTTACCTAACACCTACTATCTGGGCACCCCATCTTCTCCCATCACTTTTTATACGATTTGTATACCATCTATATATATATATACCGGTCAAAAGTTTTAGAATACTGTCTTGGAAATTTCCTTAATCACAAGCTTAGCCTTTTGTTAACAACACTGTCATCTCAGATTTTCAAAATATGCTTTTCAACCAAAGCTACACAAGCATTTGTGTAAGAGTATTGATAGTCTAGCATAGCATTAAGCCTAGCATTCAGCAGGCAACATTTTCACAAAAACAAGAAAAGCATTCAAACGAAATCATTTACCTTTGAAGAACTTCGGATGTTTTCAATGACGAGACTCTCAGTTAGATAGCAAATGTTCATTTTTTCCAAAAATATTATTTGTGTAGGAGAAATAGCTCCATTTTGTTCATCACGTTTGGCTAAGAAAAAACCTGAAAATGCAGTCACTACAACGCAGAACTTTTTTCCAAATTAGCTCCATAATATCGATAGAAACATGGCAAACGTTGTTTAGAATCAATCCTCAAGGTGTTTGTCACATATCTATTCGATGATAAATCATTCGTGGCAGTTGGTTTCTCATCAGAACAAACAGAAAAATATTGCAGCTGGAGATTACGCAATAATTGCGACGGAGGACACCAAGCAACCACCTGGTAGATGTAGTCTCTTATGGTCAATCTTCCAATGATATGCCTACAAATACGTCACAATGCTGCAGACACCTTGGGGAAAACGTGGAAAACGTAAGCTGACTCCTAGCTCCTCCACAGCCATATAAGGAGTCATTGCCATGAGGCGGTTTAAAAAAATGCGGCACTTCCTGATTGGATTGTTTTTTTTTTGTGTAACATCAGTTCTGTGGCACTCACAGACAATATCTTTGCAGTTTTGGAAACGTCAGAGTGTTTTATTTCCAAAGCTGTCAATTATATGCATAGTCGAGCATCTTTTCGTGACAAAATATCTTGTTTAAAACGGGAACGTTTTTCATCCAAAAATTAAAATAGCGCCCCCTATATCCAAGAAGTTAATAATAATTAAGCTTTTGCAATAGCATTTTGACTTTCAACAGTTCAGTATCTCTAATGAAAAGTTGCGAGTGGTCAACATAATGTCAACTGGGATCCTTTATAGCAAAGATCCACCCCCCTAGTCGACATGACAAACCACAGGTCTTAGGAACTTACACAAAGAAAGACTTTACTTCAGAGAGGAATATCCCCTAGACAGACAGAATTGGCTATAAATTATCGTTCAGTTTAGTCTCCTAAACAAAGCTCTTATCTCGTCCTTGGTACAAAATGGTACCAAGACATTACCCCCACCCAATGATATATATCAAATTGTCATTTAGATACTCCCATCCTAAATACAACCAATTCTGGACAAGCTCACGGAGAGGAAAGTGAGCCTCTAGGTCAAGATAGGGCAACAAGAGAGGGAACATAGAATGGTTCCAGACACTGCCATCCTCCTCTTCCCGATGGGAAAAGTAGGGAGTGACTGGCACACAGACACAGTGGAGCCAAGAGATAATTGGTTCCCCATCAATCATCCCTTCACATGGTTTAAAATATATGTTTACACATGATGACACCTTGACCTCTCCCCTCTCTGCGGCCCAAGCAACTTAGTCCTGACAGAGAACAGATAACTGTACTATTTTCTACATTGTTCAATAATAGTGAAGACATCAAAACTATGAAATAACACATATGCAATCATGTAGTAACCAAAGAATTGTTAAACAAATCAAATTATACTTCATATTTGAGATTCTTCAAAGTAGCCGCTCTTTGCCTTGATGATAGCTTTGGTCTGATGAGTCCAAATTTGAGATTTTTGGTTTCAGCCGCCGTGTCTTTGTGAGAAGCATAGTAGGTGAACAGATTATCTCCGCACATGTGTGGTTCCCTCCGTGAAACATGGAGGAGGAGGTGTGATGGTGTGGGGGTAGCTTTGTTGGTGACACGGTCAGTGATTTATTTAGAATTCAAGGCACACTTAACCAGCATGGCTACCACAGCATTCTTCAGCGATACGCCATCCCATCTGGTTTGCGCTTAGTGGGACTATCATTTATTTTCAGCAAGACAATGACCTAACACACCTCCAGGCTCTGTAAGGGCTATTTGACCAAGAAGGAGAGTGATGGAGTGGTGCATCAGAATACCTGGACTCCACAATCACCACACCTCAACCCAATTCAGATGGTTTGGGATGAGTTGGACCACAGACTGAAGGGAAAGCAGCCAACAAGAGCTCTGTCACGTTCGTTATAAGGATCGGACCAAGGCGCAGCGTGGTATGCGTACATTCTTATTTATTAAAATAATGAACACTGAACAAACTAACAAAATAACAAAACGAACAACGAAGCTATACAAACGAGTGCTGACAGGCAACTACACATAGACAAGATCCCACAAACACCAAAGGGAAATGTCTACCTAAATATGATCCCCAATCAGAGACCACGATAAACAGCTGCCTCTGATTGGGAACCATATCAGGCCACCCTAGACATACAAAAACCCCTAGACAATCCAAAAACTAGCGTACCCACCCAAGTCACACCCTGACCTAACCAAAATATAAAGAAAACAGCGATATCCACCCCCCCGGACCATGGATCATTGTCGGAGGCTCTGGACTGCGGATCAACGCCGAAGGCCTCGGACTGGGGACCGTCGCTGGAGACCCCTGGGGGGAGATATCTCAGGTCAGGGCGTGACAAGCTCAGCATACACTTTTCTGTTTACTACATGATTCCATATGTTTTATTTCATAGTTTTGATGTGTTCACTATTTTTCTACAGTGTTGAAAATAGTACAAAATAAATTAAATTCCTTGAGTGAGTAGGTGTGTCCAAACTTTTGATATATACTGGTACTGTATATATATATATAGTCGGAAGTTTACATACACTTAGGTTGGTGTCATTAAAACTCGTTTTTCAACCACTCCACACATTTCTTGTTAACAAACTAGAGTTTTGAAAAGTCAGTTAGGACATATACTTTGTGCATGACACAAGTCATTTTTCTAACAATTGTTTACAGACAGATTATTTCACTTTTAATTCACTGTATCACAATTCCAGTGGGTCAGAAGTTTACATACACTAAGTTCACTGTGCCTTTAAACAGCTTGGAGAATTCCCAAAAATGATGTAATGGTTTTAGAAACTTCTGATAGGCTAATTGAAATCATTTGGGTCAATTGGAGGTGTACCTGTGGATGTTGACATCATGGGAAAATCAAAATAAATCAGCCAAGACCTCAGAAAATAATTGTAGACCTCCAATCATCTGGTTCATTATTGGGAGCAATTTCCAAACGCCTGAAGATACCATGTTTATCTGTACAAACAATAGAATGAAAGTATTAACACCATGGGACCACGCAGCCATCATACCACTCAGGATTGAGACGTGTTCTGTCTCCTAGAGATGTACTTTGGTGCGAAAAGTGTTAATCAATCCCAGAAAAACAGAAAAGGACCTTGTGAAGATATTGGAGGAAATAGGTACAAAAGTATCTATATACACAGTAAAACAAGTCCTATATCGACTTAACTTGAAAGGCCGCTCAGCAAGGAAGAAGCCACTGCTCCAAAACCGCCATAAAAAAAGGCAGACTACGGTTTGCAACTGCACACGGGGACAAAGATTGTCCTTTTTGGAGAAATGCCCTCTGGTCTGATGAAACAAAAATAGAACTGTTTGGCCATAATGACCATCGTTATGTTTGGAGGAAAAAGGGGAGGGCTTACATGCCGAAGAACACCATCCCAACCGTGAAGCACGGGGGTGGCAGAATCATGTTGTGTGGGTGCTTTGCTGCAGGAGGGACTGTTGCACTTCACAAAATAGATGGCATCATGAGGCAGCAAGGTATGGAGATATATTGAAGCAACATCTCAAGCCATCAGTCAGGAAGATAAAGCTTGGTCGCAAATGGATCTTCCAAATGGACAATGACCCCAAGCATACTTCTAAAGTTGTGGCAAAATGGCTTAAGGACAACAAAGTCAAGGTATTGGAGTGGCCATCACAAAGCCCTGACCTCAATCCTATCAAAAATTTGTGGGCAGAACTGAAAAAGCGTGTGCGAGGAAGGAGGCCTACAAACCTGACTCAGTTACACCAGCTCTGTCAGGAGGAATGTGCCAAAATTCACCCAAATTATTGTGGGAAGATTGTGGAAGGCTTCCCAAAACATTTGACCCAAGTTAAACAATTTAAAGGGAATGTTACCAAATACTAATTGAGTGTATGTAAACTTCTTACCCACTGGGAATGTGATGAAAGTAATAAAAGCTGAAATAAATAATTCTCTCTACTATTATTGACATTTCACATTCTTTAAATAAAGTGGTGATCCTAACTGACCTAAGACAGGGAATTTTTACTATGATTAAATATCAGAAATTGTGAAAACTGAGTTTAAACGTAGTTGGCTATGGTGTATGTGAACTTCCAACTTCAACTGTATATACTACCTACCAAATTTCACAGTGGGTGCAAGACCTGGAGAGGCATAGAAGCCACAGTGTCTCGCACCCACTGTGACATTTGATGGCGGATCAGTGATGATCTTAGGGTGCTTCAGCAAGGAATCAGGCAGATTTGTCTTTGTGAAGGACACATGAATCTAGCCACGTACATGGTTGTCCTGGAAGAAAACTTGCTTCCTTCTGCTCTGACAATGTTCCCCAACTCTGAGGATTGGTTTTTCCAGCAGGACAATGCTCCATGCCACACAGCCAGGTCAATCAAGGTGTGGATGGAGGACAGCCAGATCAAGCCCCTGTCATGGCCAGCCCAATCTCCAGACCTGAACCCCATTGAAAACCTCTGGAACGTGATCAAGAGGAAGATGGATGGTCACAAGCCATCAAACACAGATGAGCTGCTTGAATTTTTGCTCCAGAAGGGGCATAAAGTCACCTAACATCAATGTGAAAGACTGGTGGAGAGCATGCTAAGACGCATGAAAGCTGTGATTGAAAATCAGGGTTATTCCACCAAATATTGATTTCTGAACTCTTCCTAAGTTAAAACATTAGTATTGTGTTATTTAAAAATGAATATGAACTTTTTTTTGTGCAATATTCAAGGTCTGACAACACAGCATATATTTTGTCATTTTGACTAGTTGTCATTTTCTGCAAATAAATGCTCTAAATGACAATATTTTTATTTGGAATTTGGCAGAAACATTGTCAGTAGTTTATAGAATAAAACAACCATTTTAATTTGACCCAAACACATACCTATATATAGTAAAACCAGAGAAACTGATCATTTTGCAGTGGTCTGGTAACGGCATTCCTCCTCTTCTGAGGAGGAGGAGCGAGAAGGATCGTAGGACCAATGCGCAGCGTGCTAAGTGTCCATAACGTTTATTTTTAGACATAAACTGAACACTATGAAATACAAAACAATAAATGTGAACATGAACGATACCGAAACAGTACCGTGTGGCAACAAACACTCACACGGAAACAAACACCCACCACTCAAAAGTGAAACCCAGGCTACCTAAGTATGATTCTCAATCAGAGACAACTAACGACACCGGCCTCTGATTGAGAACCATACTAGGCTGAACTCAAAACCCCAACATAGAAAAACACACATAGACTGCCCACCCCAACTCACACCCTGACCATACTAAATAAAGACAAAACAAAGGAAATAAAGGTCAGAACGTGACAGGTCTCTTCATTTCTTCCAGAGCTGTTTTTGTTTACAGGCCATGGAGACTCAGATTTTAATCTGTGTTCTAGTTTCTGTTGACTTGTGTTTTGAAAACCAGATATTGTCTCCATCTAATGTTGGGGACAGTCATTATATGGAATGTGTGTGTGTGTGTGTGTGTGTGTGTCTGTCACAGGCGGTTGGTGGCACCTTAGTTGGGAAGGACGGGCCCTCATTATAACTGTCTGGAAATGAAATAAATGGAATGGTATCGACAAAACAAACACATTGTTTCCATATACTTCATTCCAGTCATTATTATGAGCTGTCCTCCCCTCACCAGCCTCCTGTGTGTGTGTGTGTGTGTGTGTGTGTGTGTGTGTGTGTGTGTGTGTGTGTGTGTGACTGACTGACTGACAGTGTGTGTGTGTGTGTGTGTGTGTGTGTGTGTGTGTGTGTGTGTGTGTGTGTGTGTGTGTGTGTGTGTGTGTGTGTGTGTGTCTGTGTGTAGGCAGGTAGGGGAAGGGGTATCAAGAAGGGGAAAGAGTTCCTATGTATCAGGAACCAAAGAAGCGGAGGACCCTTGACAATCACTCTTGGATTGCACCTTATACGTTTCAGGTTTTATTGTCACGTGCACAAGTACAGTGAAATGCCTTTCTTGCCGTAATCAATGCAGTAATCAATAACAATGTAATACTACAAATAACATAAGGTAGAACAGAAAATAAAAATAAAGGTAACCGACAAGATCCAATACATACCTTTCTTGGTCACATGACCCAATGCGTTGTTTATAATAATATAAATAATAACATCCACTGTTTTTTGGGGGGGGATGTGCAAAAAGTCATCAATATAAGGGAATTTATTTTTTCCCCACCCAACTTTTAACCTAACATGTTTGACACACTCAATCAAATGTAAATCAAACCTTGATGTTGAAATTACGTCTGTGCCCAGTGGGATAGGACCTCGATCCTAAATAGGAGTATATCTGATCACTTGTTAATCTCTACAGTTGAGCTTACGTGGGCTAATGTGATTAGCATGAGGTTGAAAGGTCAAAAACAAGGAACTTGAGCTACGAGATGTGATAACATATACAATATATGTACAATATATATATATTTTTTACGTATCACTCATGACTGATAAAAATATCTAAATGTTTATCCATAATAAAGACAAACAATATAAGAAGCTTGAATATCAGGTGCTAATAGCACCCCCAAGTGGTGGAGATGTCACATAACACATTACACCCGTCCACACCAACCAAAATATTCAGCTGAAAGTCTTTAAAGAACTACTTAGTTTGAATCCTACCATTAGTTCAACCATCAAGTTCAAGACCATATTAAGAGAACACTATTGAAATAAATGCCTGTCTGGCCTGTCTGGCTTAAGACAGACAGCACTATTGGAAGGATCCCTTTTTGGAGAGCTGTTCATGTCTGAATTAATGCTTCTTCAGACTCCTAACTAGAGACTCCCTACCAAGGGGTTGCCAAGTTGAGGTAAACAGGACACATAATTGTTAATAACTCATAAGTTGACTAAAGGGACCATTAGAGCCTGAAAATAGTCAAGGAGAGATAACATGGAAAGTCAGAGTACGGAAAAGTACATCAGAAATGTATACTTTGACTTTACAACGTCATTCACTGTTTAAAGCTCTTGAGTTCTTTGATGCCATTTTCTTGCTGCAAAGTTTTGTTTTCATGATGCTTGTGGAAGGTGGTGACTGTTAGTAGTTGCATACTGGAATGTAGGCGGAAATGAACTGAAAAGCTAAAGCAGCAAGAGCCTCCAGAGCGAGCAGTGGACAGCTGCTGAGGAAATTATCACTATAACTGTCATCAAAGCATGACATGTCCTGACAGCTCCTTCAAAAGCAATAGCACACAACACAAGCCATTTTGGAGAGTTTTGTAGGTGTTGATCCATTTTTTGTTAGGGCAAATCATGTCAGAAATGTAACACTTTAGAATACTTTTTTAAACTCAAATACACTACAAGTTTGCATTTCCTGCTTCTCCTAAAAACAAAATAGTGATCAAATTCAGATCCTACATCTTAACATAAGCTGACACAACCAACTGGTATTTCAATGTAATGAAGAAATAAAACGACAAGAGAAAGACTGGAGGAGGAGGAACAGGTGTGGGTTAAGGAAGCAAGGCTTTAAAAGCACAAGTGTTTAGGTCACAGGTCTCACTTTAGGGAGAACTGTGTTGGGCACACTCCCACATCAACAAAACGCCAACACACAGGTAGAGCTTGACACTTTGGGAATATGGCTTCCAGCACCTCCAGTAACCCTCTGTCCAGTGGCACCAGTGTGTTCACCACTGTTCCAGACCTCTTCTTCATCCCTGAGTTTGTGAGTACAGACAAATCAAATAAGTGTTCTGCTCTCAGCTGTGACTGGACTACTGGCATTGCTCTTTACTCTATAAATATTATTTACTCTAATGCCCTTCTCATTTATCAGAGGGAGATAAGACATTTGATTGTTCAAGGTAATATTTGGGTATGTATGCATGATGTAATTCAGAGTGCACTGAAAGGAGTATTACTTTAGAGTGGTAGACACTGTGTGTAGACTCATACCAAGCACTTCTTTGATTGCTGCAGGTATCCCTTGTCAGGTATCCCTTGTGGAAGAGACTATGTGTGACAATGGACTTTTCCTGGCTAAATAAATGTTGGTTTATTTCCGCTGGTAATTATTGCCATAGTATTTGAAAATATGTTGATTTCTGGTTTGTGGTTTGTGAATATCAGCTAAATCCTTATCTGAAACCAAACTATGGTTATGGCATGATCCGCGCTGTATCCAAACACCATTCATTCTCTCTTTACTGGCATGTTTGTTGAAGGAGGGGGTAGAATGTGTGTGTGAGTTTAGAAATGACCATGTACGACGGAGTGCCAGATTCTCTATGGAGAAATTGTGGCAGTGGTATCTAGTAACTAATCAAAAGGCGTATGATTATGGATGTTTTTGACGGAGGTAAAGATAACATAGAACTCATAACTGTTAGCCTACTGACTGTTGCATGCACTAGCTGTCACAGCCATTACCTGGTGAAAACTTCTATGCAAATGGTTGAACCCCTGACGAAATTAGCTTTAGTAAGTTAAAGCTATCAGTCAGACCTTGCCTAGAGGTGCATGTTTACTTACTCTGTTACTGTGGCCTGCTCTCTGTGGTCTTACCACAACACATGGACTGACACTATTGGGGTGACATTAAGAAGTGGATGGCTGATTGAACCATCAAATCCCATGACTAACAACTTGTCAACTAAATGCATTGATGTTTACCATTATTTTACTAGGCAAGTCAGTTAAGAACAAATTCTTATTTTCAATGACGGCCTAGTGGGTTAACTGCCTATTCAGGGGCAGAACGACAGATTTGTACCTTGTCAGCTCGGGGATTTGAACTTGCAACCTTTCGGTTACTAGTCCAACACTCTATCCACTAGGCTACCCTGCCGCCCCTATTATGACCGTACGTGTTCTGTGTTCTCTGTCACTCTCACTCTCTCTCTCCCTCTCTCTCACTCTCTCTCCTGTGTGTGTGTGTGTGCATGTGCGCGTGCGCGTGTGTGTGTGTGGCAGATATTCGGAGGTCTGGTGTGGACTCTGGTGGCCTCCACAAAGGTGCTGATTGCGAACCCTCAGGGCTGGGTGATGTTTGTCTCTGTGTTCTGCTTCATCTTCACTACCCTGTGGTTCCTCATCTTCATCAGTGGAGCCAATAAGAGCAGCATCTGGCCTACACTGGTGAGTCTGAGAGACATTCATACAGCCATCTTTG
Source organism: Oncorhynchus kisutch (assembly GCF_002021735.2). Lineage (NCBI taxonomy): Eukaryota > Metazoa > Chordata > Actinopteri > Salmoniformes > Salmonidae > Oncorhynchus > Oncorhynchus kisutch. Next base: position 79,096,883 of record NC_034177.2, on the reverse strand, counting down.
ATAAAAGTGATTTACTCAAAAAGGATGAAAATGACAATGGAACAGATTTTCTTCCCATCCTAAATGTCTAATCAAACAGAATGATGATGATGGTGATGATGATGATGATGATGATGAGAGTATAATGAACATTCTGTCTATTGAATGGCTGTAGTGTTATAACAGGTAGTATAACAGGATGATGACTAACTATCATGTTGCTTCTCCCTCTCTCTCTCTCTCTCTCTCTCTCTCTCTCTCTCTCCCATCTCTCTCTCTCTCTCTCTCTCTCTCTCTCTCTCTCTCTCTCTCACTCTCTCTCTCTCTCTCTCTCTCTCTCTCTCTCTCTCTCTCTCTCTCCCTCGCTCTCTCTCCCATCTCTCTCTCTCACTCTCTCTCACTCTCTCTCTCGCGCTCTCTCTCTCGCTCTCTCTCTCGCGCTCTCTCTCTCTCTCTCTCTTCAGGATGTTGTGTATCATTCCCTTGCAGCCTTCTTCTACCTCAGTGCAGCAGTGGTACAGGCCTACATCACCATTAGTCTGAAATCAGTTACCAGTATGTTCTTCAAAGAATACCAATTGGATATTGCTGCAGTGGTAGGTTCCTTCACTCCTGTGATTCAAACAAAGTGTTCTTCAACTGAAGCTTACTGCATGTTCTAGTGGTCCATCCCACTCCTCACCTTTCTGTATCTTGTATTTTTCCTGTAGGTGATGTGTTATGTGGTGACTCTGCTCTACGCCCTCCATGCCATCTTCTCTACGATGAGATGGAAGAGTTCCTCATGAAGACCAGTATCCACAAGACAACAGACAATGGGGCAACAGACATTAGAGAAGGCTTTGATATGACATCAATTGTAATCTATCTTTATTTCTACATTATTTTCTTCCTGCAAATGCCGTAAACCAATTTGGAGTGAAATGCATATACAGTATAAATACAAATAAAAATAAATATATTTTATACTTAACCAAGTGCCTATTTCAGTTGCTGAGATCCAATTCGATAGAAAAAGTGCATATCAAATCATGTATTGGTCACATACATATGGTTTGCAGATTTGAATGTGAGTGTAGCAAAATGCTTGTGCTTCTAGTTCTGACAGTGCAGTAATATCTGACAAGTAATCTAACAATTCCCCACAACTACCTAATACACACAAATCTAAGTAAAGGGATGGAATAACAATATGTACATATAAATATAGGGATGAGCGATGGCCGAGCGGCTTAGGCAAGATATAATACATGGTATAAGATATAGTATATACAATTGTAAACAATGTACATTTTTTAAAAGTGGCATTGTTTAAAGTGAATAGTGAGTCTCTATGTAGGCAGCAGCATCTCTGAGTTATTGATTGCTGTTAAGCAGTCGGATGGCCTTGAGATTGAAGCTGTTATTCAGTCTTTCGTTCCCAGATTCGATGCACCTGTACTGACCTCGCCTTTTGGATGGTAGCGGGGTGAACAGGCAGTGGCTCGGGTGGTTGTTGTCCTTGATGATCTATTTGACCTTCCTTTGACATCGGGTGCTGTAGGTCTCCTGGAGGGCAGGTAGTTTGAGGGCGGTGCAGTTGTTGTACCAGGCGGTGATACAGTCTGACAGGATGCTCTCAATTGTGCATCTGTAGAAGTTTGTCATGGTTTTAGGTGACAAGCCAGATTTCTTCAGCCTCCAGAGGTTGAAGAGGCGCTGCTGTGCCTTCTTCACCACGCTGTCTGTGTGGGTGGACCATTTCAGTTTGTCTGTGATGTGTACGCCGAGGAACTTAAAACTTTCCACCTTCTCCACTGTTGACCCTTCGATGTGGATAGGGGGGTGCATAATATTATGTCCAGGTGTAGCAAAAACTATTACAACAATGTTCAATAAAAATGCTGATGTGAAGCAATGCATTTTGTTATGGTGATGAACATAGGAACTGAAGAGGTCTCGGTGGCTGCTCTCGTGAAAATTGTATACGCTATCACCAGAACATAGTGTAGAGGCAAACAAAGGACTGAATTCCTCAGCAATACATTTTGCACACACAGTTTTCTTTAGTAATTTTCTTGAACAAAAAGGTCAACATGTAGTCTTATTTGTGTAGGGTGTGTCCAGTTGGCAAAAGGTGGACTGCCTACCACAATGCCGCAGCAGGTTTTGCAAGTCATCCTTCTTATAAGGGAACACCTGTCGCTCCGTTAGTTCACTGTAATAGTTGAAAGCAAATAGTAGGCATATCGCAGTGATTGCAGAGTATGCAGCCTAGCCTATGGCATTCATTTGTTATGCTACAGAAATTACAAGGAATTTAGAATAGTATGGAAGGCTTTAGGCCAGGGGCGGACAGGGAACAGAAACACAACGGCCCATTTTCTTCCCTTGAGGCCCCCATTATTATCCAGATACTGATCATTTTAAGCAACACATCCAGGTTAGACAGGCCCGCTAGGCAAAATTGGACCAGGCCTTCTGGCATGAGCTAGAAATGCCAGATGGCCAGTCTGCCCCAGCTTTGAGGGCCCCCGAGTGACGCAGCGGTCTAAAGCACTGCATCTCAGTGCAAGAGGTGTCACTACAGTCCCTGGTTCAAATCCAGACTGAATCACATCCAGCCGTGATCTGGAATCTCATAGGGCATTGCACAATTGGCCCAGCGTCATCCGCGTATGGCCGAGGTAGGCCATCATTGTAAATAAGAATTTGTTCTTAATTGACTAGTTAAATGAAGGTTTAAAATAAAATGCAGGCTGCTGAACAACATGGTAAAACACTCATTACATAGTAATAACCTATGCCTTACTTGTTTCTTTGGAAAAGAACCACACCAACAGTTTGTCAATTAAGCGTGGGCTGATAATATGTTGTGGTGGATATCCTCACAATGAAACTTTATTCCACTCTTTATTTATTCCATTCCACATGTAGGCATGATCTCTTTTATTTTTTGTAACTGTTGTTACAAATATGATGCATGATCATTCGTGCCTGATCATGATGCCTCACAGACATCATTCCATAAGAGGCAGATTTTACTTATCTAAGTGTTACATCACAGAAGGAATGCAATCATTGTTTGGTGACAACAAAATACATCATTTCTGTCTCTTTCTTGTACTATGTGTTTTTTGTAATATGCTCTGCAGTACAAGTTGCTTTTGTACAGTAGACTTTAAATACTTTAAATATAAATATATAAAACCAATGAATTATTATTATAACTTGGTCTTTCGGAGCTTCATTCAAAATCTGGATTTGACACTTGCAAGAAACCCAGTAAACATCACGTCACATCTCTCTCTTCATCTCAAAGCTGTCTCCTAGAGAATTCTTCAACACTCTAGAGTATGTGTGAAACTCATTCCATGGAGGGCCGAGTGCCTGCGGGTTTTTTCGCTCCACCCTTGTACTTGATTGATGAATGAAAGTCAGTGGTTAGTTAGAAACTCCCCTCACCTGGTTGTCTAGTTCCTAATTGGACACACATTGAAAAGAGGAACCAGACAAGCAGACACTTGGCCCTCCATGGAATAAGTTCGACACCCCTTCTCTAGAGTCTAAGCCAGAAGGGGAATTGTTGTAAGATGGTCATACCAAGGATCATTTAGCAATTCAATATTTAATTGTAGGATCCCTTTAGGTATCCAATTAAAATATTAAAAAAATATTTGATGAAACATTGAATTTGGCCATACTGCTATTAACCCATCGAAACTTAGAAGCTTTATTCATTGAAGATCTAGACTTGAGATCTGCAAGAAACTCACTAAACAGGTAACGTCAGAATCATTTTCTTCATCTCAAGGCAGTTTCTCAAAGAATGCTTGAATTGGAATCCTCTATTGCCCTTTCTGTTAGAAGTATACTGAACAAAAATGTAAACCCAACATGCAACAATTTCAAAGATTTTACTGAATTACAGTTCATTTAAGTAAATCAGTCCATTGAAATGAATTAAATAGGCCCTAATCTATGGATTTCACAAGACTGGGAATACAGATATGCATCTGTTGGTCACAGATACCTTTAAAAAATGTAGTGGCGTGGATCAGAAAACCAGTCAGTATCTGATGTGACCACCATTTGCCTCATGCAGTGTGACACATCTCCTTCGCATGGAGTTGATCAGGTTATTGATTGTGGCCTGTGGATCAATGGATGTGCAAAGTTGCTAGATATTGACGGGAACTGGAACGCACGTTCGTACACATCAATCCAGAGCATCCCAAACATGCTTAATGGGTGACATGTCTGGTGAGTATGCAGGCCATGGAAGACATGTAACATTTTCAGCTTGCAAGAATTGTGTACAGATCCAGATTATCATATTGAAACATGAGGTGATTGCAGCAGATGAACAACAATGGGCCTTGGGATCTTGCCACTGTATCTCTGTGCATTCAAACTGCCATCAATAAAATGTAATTGTGTTTGTTGTCCGTAGCTTATGCCTGGCCATACCAAAACCCCACCACCACCATGGGGCACTCTGTTTACAATGTTGACATCAGCAAACAGCTCACTGCAGTCCTGCATGCCAATTTGACGCTCCCTTAAAATGTGAGACATCTGTGTCATTGTGTTGTCTGACAAAACTGACTTCTTCTGTCGCGACGTCCCTCTAAGGCCTTTTCTGCTAGCTTGCTAGCCCCGGCCCGCTAGCTGCCTGAATCGCCGTGTCTCCGGTCCTTCTGAGCCACTCACTGGACCCCTATGATCACTTGGCTACGCATGCCTCTCCCTAATGTCAATATGCCTTGTCCATTGCTGTTTTGGTTAGTAATTATTGCATTACTTCACTGTAGAGCCTCTAGCCCTGCTCAATACGCCTTAGTTCCACCTCCTACACATGCAGTGACCTGACCTGGTTTAAATGATCTTTCTAGAGACAATATCTCTCTCATCGTCACTCAATGCATAGGTTTTTTATTTATTTTTAATAATTATTTATTACAAAAAACACAAGGAAGGGGTAACATTAAAGTATTAGAACATGAAGGACAAACAATACAGCATCAAGACACTATCAAACATGTATCAGTCTTTCCGCAACAGAGCCATCCTTATGTGTGAGGGTGCATGTGCATGATAGTGATATGAAATATGTCATAGTTTCGTTTTTCAAGGACAACTGAAATCATAACAGGAAAGCCTACTTTATATGTTTGTGTGCATGTCTGGCACTATTACATGTATGTGTTTGTTCTTGTATGTGTTTATTTGAATGAGAGTGTGTGTATATGCATGTGTACAAACACCTGCACGGCATCAGCCTCAGGCAAACCGGCATTAGTTGTAAAAACACTGCCACTTAGTGTCATTCTTATTATGTTTTATTTGGACTTTTTTCCCCTTTATCTTTTGACCATCATTCTCTCTCTCACACAGCAACTCCACTCCCACTTGTCTCCAATACCACAGACCAACCCTCAGCTTCCCTCAGCCCATCCCATCATTCTCTCTCTCACACAACAACTCCACTCCCACTTGTCTCCAATTCCACATACCAACCCTCAGCTTCCTTCAGCCCATCTATCTCTGCTGGCCACCCACTTCGTGTTTCTATGCAACACATATCTTTATCTTTCAACTGTGCTATGATGTTTAACGTACAATTTCAATCTATCTAATCAAAGAGAATCTACAGATTGCGTGTTGAAGATAAATATTTTTACTAAGAGTATTAGTATATTAGTGATTGACTGACCCGGTCTCTCCAGATCTCCTAACAGTACTATTTCTAGGGTCAATTTTAGATCAATGTTATGTATTTTCAGCCATTCCTGAACCTGAGACTAGAAACATGCTACCTGAGGGCAATACCAAAATAAATGGCCTATTGATTCTGTATCCTCACAACAAACTGCAGTGCTTCGATGATTTTATGCCCCAAATATTCAACACTTTGTTGGTGGCAAGAATTCTATATAATAATTTTAGCTGAAAAGCACAAAGTCTTGAATCTTGCGTTGTTTTATGTTTCAACTCATAGACCCTGTACCATGGAATCGGTACATCAACAATCTCTTCCCAACTATGTTGCAATCTGTATGGCACAGTTGTCAACATCCTGGTCCTCCAAATGAAACTGGTATACTTTCCTATTTATGCTATTTTTATTCCTCCGCCAGTTTTGATCCTTTATTTGGGCAGACAGACCAGGTCCGTACCTCCTCTCGCTGCCACCTGCCTCCTCCATTTTTGGGGGAATGCTGTAATCAATTGGTTGTACTCTTGGATTAAGCAGACCTTCCCGTACAATTCTGATAACTCCATGAAGGACATAACTCTACCATTGCAATTTACAATATAATTTAAGAACAAAATACCCTTCTCAAACATCTTTCCCATAAATACAGGTATTTTATCAACCAGCACATTTGAGTTCAGCCATATTATTTGTTGTAATATTTGTTCTATCTTTTCAGGGGGATGAAATTGTAGCCAGCTCTGCAATGCTTGTTTGATAAAGACAGATACTTTGAAAAAAGTATAATTTTCAATTAATTGAAAATGCGACATGGCAATCTTCACAAAGGCAAAAAGGCCATTTCTAAACAATGGATGAGCTTTTCTTAGTAATCTACTTGAGAACCATTTAGGGTTCAAATAAACATTTTGAATGAGTGAAGCTTTTAGAGAGAGGGTTAGTGCTTTTATATTTAATAATCTAAACCCACCCAATTCATATTCATTATATAGATAGGCTCGTTTTATTTTGTCTGGTTTAGCGTCCCAGATAAAGTGAAATATTTTTTGCTCATATGATTTGAAAACGAACCATCGGGAGTAGGCAGCGCCATAAGAAAGTGAGTAAAATGAGATATGACTAAGGAGTTAATCAGGGCAATTTTTCAATAAATAGACAGGTATTTACCTCTCCATGGTTGCAGGTTCTTGTCTATTTTTACAGGTTTTCTATTGGAATTCATTGTGGAGAGCTTATTTATATCTTTTGTGATATGAATACTGAGTATGTCTACTTCACCATCAGCCCATTTTATAGGTAAGCTGCAGGGTAATGTAAAAGTTGTATTTTTTAAGGATCCAATATGTAATATTGTACACTCATAATTAGATTTTAGTCCAGAGTGTACAGAAAAGTTATCTAGATCTTTAATGAGACATTGCAGGGATCTAGCTAAAGGACTTAACATAAAACTTGAGTCATCGGCATACATGGACACCTTTGTTTTTAAGCCTTGAATTTCTAATCCTCGAATGTTGTTATTGGATCTGATATTAATAGCTAGCATTTGAATGGCCATAACGAATAGATATGGTGACAGCGGTCACCCTTGTTTAACTCCTCTTGACAATTCAAAACTCTCTGAGAAGTAGCCGTTATTGACTATTTTACACCTGGTGTTGCTATACATTATTTTTACCCATTTTGTAAGAGAAAAAAATCCATGCATTTATTTAAAAAATCCAGTCTTACTTCATCAAATGCCTTTTCAAAATCCGCTATAAATACCATTCCTGGCTTCTTATATGTTTCATGATGTTCTATTATTTCTATTAGTTGTCGTATATTATCTCCAATGTATCGTCCATGTAAAAAACCTGTCTGATCAGAATGAACACTGGTAAAACAATTTTAATTCTGAGTGCTATGCATTTTGCTAGTATTTTTGCATCACAACATTGAAGTGTAAGGGGCCTCAAGTTTTTAAAATAGACCGGGTCTTTATATTTGCTATCTGGGTCTTGTTTTAATAATAGAGAAATCAGACCTTCCTGCTGAGTACCTGACAGACTATAATTTCTATAGGAGTAGTTAAAACAATCTAACAACGGAGCTTTTAGTATATCAAAAATAAATGATATACCTCTGCCATCAAGCCCTGGGGTTTTTCCAGACTGAAAGGATTTAATAGCCTCAAAAAGTTCTTCCTCTGTAATTTGGCCTTCGCACTGATCTATCTGTACATTTGTTAATTTTCCATTTTTTTATATATTATTTGGAAAGAATTCCTTACCGTAATCTTCATTCAGTGGGAGAGGATGAGACAGAAAAGAGAATATCTGCCTAAAATAATTAGCTTCCTCTTTTAAAATATAATTAGGAGGATCATAGATGACTCCGTCTTCAGTAACGAGTTTTTTTTTTCTCCATATTCCATCCAGTTTGTTTTATTTTTGTAATAGATTACATTACATCGTTCTTGAATAAGTTCCTCCAGTTCTTTTTGTTTTTCCTCTAACTTATTTTGCATCTCTGTAGTGTCGTTTTTATTGCTCTCTACCTGTACTATTAGTTCATTGATTTCCCTTGTTAGTCTTGTTTCTTTAGCCAGAAACTGCTTTTTTTATTATTGATGAATATTGAATTGAATGACCCCTGAAGGTACATTTAAAGGTATCCCAAACAATAAGGGGATTTGCTGAACCTATATTATACTGTGAAAATTCAGTTATAAATGATTTTGTCTTAGTTAAAAATAAGTTGTCCTCCAGTAAACTTTGATTAAATTTCCAATATCCCCATCCAAGTGGATAATCTATAAGAGTTATGTGAATGCCAATTAGATGCTGATCCGATAGCATTTTGTCTCCTATTAAAACTTTTTTGACCTTTGATGCAAGAGAGAAAGAGACAAGAAAGTAGTCAAAATGACTAGCTTGATTAAGTCTCCACCATATATATCTCACTAGGTCGGTTTTTTAGTCTCCAAATATCCACTATTTCTAATGTGTCCATAATATTTGTGATTTCCTTAAGGGCACGGTGATGATAGTTTGCAGAGTGATTACCTAACACAGAGTGAGTACTTAACACAGAGTTATAGTCTCCTACCATAATGATTAGATCATTTGTTGCCTGTAAGTTCAATAAATTGGTATACTTTTTTTCGAAGTGTGGATCATCCTGATTTGGACCATATAGATTAATGAGCCAAATCTCTTTTTCGTCCACTTTCATATTCAAAAGGATCCACCGTCCTTACGAATCATTCCCGATTATTTGCACCTTCAGATCAAATTTTTTGTTAATTAATATCATCACACCCTTTGAGTTCCTTTGTCCATGACAGAAAATTATTTCACCACCCCATTCCTTTTTCCACACAACTTAATCTAAGGATGTAGAGTGAGTTTCCTGTAAACAGTATATATTCCTTTTCTTTTAGTCATGTAAAGACTGATCTTCTTTTTTTATAATCTGCCAAACTGTTACAAATATAACTAGCTATACTTATTTCAGCCCTTACCATAACTAGATAATATTCTCAGGCTAAATTGGCCATAATTAGTGCTTGTAAAGTTACTGCCATCAGAGGTATTATGAAGGTCAAAACTAGAGCTTTCAAATGTCTGATATTTAGAATTCAAGAAATAGGTTATAGCAACAAACAAAAAAAATTCCCTTGCCTGTTTGCCTGTGAGCCAATGCCACAGATGTTAGAAAATTGAGACAAATTATGTGTGTAACAAATCTGAGTAGGTTGATGTGTATGATATTGGATATGATATAATGAGAGTGTGTATGATGTCTGTATTTGGACTATAATGTGTGATGTCCAAATAAATAATAACTCTGCCAATTTGCATGTTTGAGTGTCTATGTGTGTAACATGTATTGCGTATAGCCTTAATATTCATAATTGTAATCCATATCGTATCACCATAATAGTTGTACCATAATTACCTTTAACCTTTAACATAATTGAAAAACACATCCCAGCATTTCCATAGCAATTGACGTTTCACATTGCATTACTCTAGAGACGGCTTCACTACAGTACAAATGTATTCCGTACAATATGTTATTATTCCCCAATGCCCCTATTCTGATATCTTCCCCTTGCTTGTTGTAAACATATATAAACTTGTAGACAGATACATAAAAAAGATAAACAAACAATAAACACATTAAATTATAAAATAGTTCTCAACAATAGAAAGAGAGGGAGAGAAGAGAAGAGAAAAGAGAGAAAGAGAGTGAGAGAAGAGAGCGAGATCAGGTGTGTGTATGTTTATGTATAAGTCTGTATGTGTAAGCAAGCATGTAGTTGAGTACGTGTGTGTTCATTTCCACTTAATAATGTTCAGATATTTTAAACAGTTCCCATACCTTCTTTTTTTTCGTAACCTGAAGTCCCTGTAGAATTTAGTACAGCCACGGTGTAATGGAGCTGTCTCGGAATAGCTGTCCATCTATAAAGAGTTTGTCCACATGATAAAGGCATGCCTTTATCATCCATCCTTGCTTGTCTTTGTACCGGATACAGTCTCTTACGACGTTCGTTTATCTCCCTTGGAAATTGGTAATTGAGACCGAATTTGGTCCCATTTAGCTCCCTTCCTCTGCTTTTGTTCAGCTCCTTTTGTTGTTGTTTTGTGTTCAAATTTTGCGATGATCGGTTGGGGATCCTTGGTCTTGTCGCTCTGAGCTCCAAGTCTGTGTACTCGGTGGAAAGCCACCTTGTTTACAGTCTCTATAGGAAGTTTCAATGCGGATTTCATGAATTCTCTGACCGCGCCCTCTGGATTATTGGATGCGTACCCTTGTTGGTATGCGATGTGGAGTTTAGCTTTGACTCCCAGAAGCCTCCACAGTTCGGTCATTACAGCTTCCAAAAAGTGGGTTCCTCTGTCGCTGTCCACGGTTTCTCCTAGCAGGCCGAAACGACTGAAATCGTGGTTTAGCAAAAAGAACGACCGTGGTTTCCGCTGTGTCATTGGTCGCCAGCAGGCACTCCACCCACTTTGTGAAGGTGCAAGTCACTGTGAGGAGATACTTGTTGCCTCTGGCTGACCTGGCAACTGGGCCGACCCAGTCGATCTGGATTGAGCTCCAGTGGTAAGTCACACCTTTGCATTGCAGGGGTGCTCTGTGAAGTGGCTTGGAGGGTTGAAACTGGCAGCAAACTAGACACCCTCTCACGTATTGTGCCACATCTTGTTCCATGTGAGGGCCAGTAGGCCACCCGTCGCAATGTTTCACATGTAGCCTTGACCCCCCTATGGCCTCCACATGGCTCCTCGTGGGCTTGGGCTATCATTATCCCCCTCTGTGTTTTAGGAACCACCCACCTTCGAGCCGTGTCAGTTTCTGAAACAAACACCAGTAGGTCATCTACAAGTGTGAGGTGCTGTTTAGTTGCGTACAGCGAATGCATGTCGTGTGAATCTGCCAAAGCCAGTTCGGACACTGCGTGGTTGACAGGATCCGACAGGAACGCCATCAAAGAGGCGAGGGACTCATCTTGGTGTTGCAGTGCGGGTGGATAATTTCATTTTGTCCGTGATGTGTGCACAGAGGAACTTAAAAATGTCCACCTTCTCCACTGCTGTCCCTTCAATGTGGATAGGGGGGTCTCCCTCAGCTGTTTCTTGTAGTCCACGATCATCTCCTTTGTTTTGTTTACGTTGAGTGAGAGGTTATTTTCCTGACACCACACTCCCAGAGCCCTCACCTCCTCCCAGTAGGATGTCTCGTCGTTGTTGGTAATCAAGCCTACTACTGTTTTGGCATCTGCAAACTTGATGATTGAGTTGGAGGCGTGCATGGCCAGGCAGTCATGGATGAACAGGGAGTAAAGGACCCTTGTGGGCCCCAGTGTTGAGAATCAGCAAGGTGGAGATGTTGTTTCCTACCTTCACCACCTGGTACGCGGCAATAGTCATTTAATTCAGATAACTTTGCGTTATTGGGTACAGGAACAATGGTGGTCATCTTGAAGCATGTGGGGACAGCAGACTGGGATAGGGAGAGATTGAATATGTCCATAAACACACCAGCCAGCTGGTCTGCGCATGCTCTGAGGACGCGGCTAGGGATGCCGTCTGGGCCGGCAGCCTTGCGAGGGTTAACACGTTTAAATGTCTTACTCACATCGACCACGGAGTAGCTCCAGCAGGTATATCTCACTGGTCATCCCCAAAGCCAACACCGCCTTTCCTTCCAGTTCTCTGCTGCCAGTGACTGGAACGAATTGCAAAAATCGCTGAAGCTGGAGACTTACATTTCCCTCACTAACTTTAAACATCAGCTATCTGAGCAGCTAACCCGATCGCTGCAGCTGTACATAGTCCATCTGTAAATAGCCCACCCAATCTACCTACCTCATCCCCATATTGTTTTTATTTACTTTGCTGCTCTTTGCACACCAGTATCACTACTTACACACCATCATCTGCTCATCATCATCTGCTCATCTATCACTCAAGTATTAATCTGCTAAATTGTAATTACTTTGCTACTATGGCCTATTTTTTGCCATACCTCCTCAGGCCATTTGCACACACTGTATATAGACTTTCTTTTTTTTCTATTGTGTTATAGACTGTACGCTTGTTTATTCCATGTGTAACTCTGTGTTGTTGTTTCTGTTGCACTGCTTTGCTTTATCTTGGCCAGGTCACAGTTGTAAATGAGAACGTGTTCTCAACTAGTCTACCTGGTAAAATAAAGGTAAAATAAAAAATATAAAACATGTAAAAAGGAGAACCCACAGTGGTATGGTACATACCTGGTAGCTGGCCACGTAGGTGGCACTGTGTTAGCCTCAAAGAGGCCTGCCACATACAACTCGTCTCTGAGCCGTTTAATTGCAACTCCACTTTCTCCTTTTGCTGACGTTTTGCCTGTTTGACCGCAATGCAGAGGGAATGACTACAGAATACTGTTTGCATACTGCCATATTCCCAGTCACCTTGCCATGGTTAAATGGGGTGCTTCGTGCTTTCAGTTTTGTGCGAATGCTGCTATCTATCCACGGTTTCTGGTTAGAGTAGGTTTTAATAGTCACAGTGGGTATAACATCTCCTCTACACTTCAATTTTTTTTACCCCGTTTTCTCCCCAATTTCGTGGTATCCAATTGTTTAGTAGCTACTATCTTGTCTCATCGCTACAACTCCCATACGGGCTCGGGAGAGACGAAGGTTGAAAGTCATGCATCCTCCGATACACAACCCAACCAACCCGGAAGCCAGCCGCACCAATGTGTCAGAGGAAACACCGTGCACCTGGCAACCTTGGTTAGCACCCACTGCGCCCGGACCGCCACAGGAGTCACTGGTGCGCGATGAGACAAGGATATCCCTACCGGCCAACCCCTCCCTAACCCGGACGAGGCTAGTCCAATTGTGCATAGCCCAACGGACCGGTCGCGGCCGGTTATGACAGAGCCTGGGCGTGAACCCAGAGTCTCTGGTGGCACAGCTGGCGCTGCAGTACAGCGCCCTTAACCACTGCACCACCCGGGTGGCTCCTCTACACTTCTTGATAAACTCAGTAACTGTCTCAATGTACACGTCAATATTATTCTCAGAAGGTACCTGGAACATATCCCAGTCCGCATGATCAAAACAATCTTGAAGCGTGGATTACGATTGGTCAGACCAGCGTTGAATAGTCCTTAGCACGGGAACTTACTGTTTGAGTTTGTGCATATAGGAAGGGAGGAACAACATGGAGTCGTGATCAGATTTGCCAAAGGAGGGCTTTGTATGCATCCCGGAAGTTGGAGTAACAATGGTCAAGTGTTTTTTCACCGCGAGTACTACAGTCTATATGCTGATAGAATTTAGGTAGCCTTTTCCTCAAATGTTCTTTGTTAAAATCCCCATCTACAATAAATGCAGCCTCGGGATATCTGGTTTCCAGTTTGCATAAAGTCCAGTGAAGTTCCTAAATTGCTGTCGTGGTATCGGCTTGAGGGGGGATATACATGGCTGTGACAATAACCAAAGAGAATTATCTTGGGAGATAATACAGTCGGCATTTGATTGTGAGTTATTGTCAAGTGAACAAAAAGAACTTGAGTTCCTGTATGTTTGTTATTGCAATTACACAATGAGTCATTAATCATGAAACATACACCCCCCTGCCCTTCTTCTTCCCGGAGAGATTCCGGTCGGCAAGATAAACTCAGTATATCCCGAGAGAGCCAGAGTGAAACAGAGTATGTTATAATCCCTGATAACTCTCTGGAAAGAAACCCTTGCCCTGATCTTGTCAACTTTGTTATCCAGGGACTGAAAATTAGCAAGTAATATACTCGGAAGTGGTGGGTGGTGTGGGCGTCTCCTATTCTAACTAGATGTCCGCTCTGAATTCCTCTTCTCCGCCGGTGTTGTTTTGGGTCAGCCTCTGGAATCAGTTCTTTTGCCCTGGTTGGTGCGACAAAGGATCAGCTTCGGGAAATTGTATTCCTGGTCGTAATGCTGGAAGTGCTGGTGTTACCGCCGCTCTGATAGGCAATAGTTCTTCCCGGCTGTATGTAATACAACATTTTCTGGGCTAACAATGTAAGCAGCACAAACTATACAGAAACACACAAATCAAATCAAATTGTATTCATCACATGCTTTGTAAACAACAGGTGTAGACTAACAGTCAAATGCTTACTTACCTTCCCAACAATGCACAGATACTGTAGCCGTTATAATGTTAATAATGCTCTCAACAAAGTATCAGTAAATTGAATTTGTCTGATATTTCTTCAAAGGAATATTAATTCAGCTCTTTCTAAGCACTGGTATCTGTGTAGCACTTACCACAGCAGCAATGTCTATCTGGTAGTTTTTCAAGATGGCCATATCTTCTTTAAAATGAGTGGTGACCTTCGCCAGGGCTTTTGATACACTGAGGTAGGGGAAGGCTGCCAGTCAATGGTACGCAAAGTCCTGGAGAGATACAAAGAGACCATTAGGCACACACTATCTCACACAAAATCACATTAATAGACACGCATACTGACAAACCTATAAAACACACACTCTGCCATTAATTTAGCCACTTAAACACTCTCACGCAAGCACACACACACAGAGAGACACACACGCACGCACACACAACCACACCAGCCTGCTCAATAACATCTAAGCACAACAATCCAGTCCATACCTACTACAAAGGTCTGCTGAAGCCTTCATTGACTTGGAATGGCATCAAGTTGTGTCCCAATGGTCCTCAGTTACTCTGCTAGGGGACGACTGCTTTGTTATGGATGGAGAGGTGAAAGCAATAATGAACTTACTTTGTCCCTCTTCAGTCTATTCACATATTAGTACCCTGAACAAAAATGTAAATGCAACATGTGAAATGTTGGTCCCATGTTTCATGACCTAAAATGAAAGATCCCAGAGATTTTCAATATGCACATGAAGCATATTTTGCTCAAATTTTGTGCACAAATGTGTTTAATCCCTGTAAGTGAGCATTTCTCCTTTGTGAAGATAATCCATCCACTTGACAGGTGTGGCATATCAATAAGATAATTAAACAGCATGATCATTACACAAAACCACCTTGTGCTGGGGGACAATAAAGGGCCACTCTAATTTTTTTTATTCTTTTCTTTTTAATTTCACCTTTATTTAACCAGGTAGGCTAGTTGAGAACACCTTTATTTAACCAGGTAGGCTAGTTGAGAACACCTTTATTTAACCAGGTAGGCTAGTTGAGAACACCTTTATTTAACCAGGTAGGCTAGTTGAGAACACCTTTATTTAACCAGGTAGGCTAGTTGAGAACGAGTTCTCATTTACAACTGCGACCTGGCCAAGATAAAGCAAAGCAGTGCGACACAAACAACAACACAGAGTTACACATGGAATGAACAAACATACAGTCAATAATACAATATAAAAATTCTATATACAATGTGTGCAAATGAGGTAGGATAACGGAGGTAATATTGACTTTGATTCCAGACCCTTCTTATGAAAGCATTTTCCTTCATGAAGAAGTCTTATAAATTGAAAAAATATTTTTTACAGTTTATTAGCATACACCTAATATGTTCCCCCTGTTGATGATGCTCATTATATATTAAGGTTGAACCAAAACATTACATGTAACAAAAATGAAAAGAAATACGAAATTATTATGTGAAATTGAATGAAACAATAATGTATGTTGATGCTAATATGATGTACAATATTCTATTATGTTTCTATATGATAAAAATAGCATAATATATTTAATTTTAATTTTATATTGAATTCAAAACAGTTTCTCTAATGAATTGTTATTAACTTAATCATTATGACACACCCCTCACTACTGTCATTGGTTACACTAATTGCACTGTGTGTCTACATAACCTGGTTCAAGTATCCATGACATTACCCTGAGGAAGGCACAGTGATGCCGAAACATTGGTAAATACCCATTAAATTGCTGGGAGATTATACATGGAGTGTGCGTGTCACGTTCTGACCTTTATTTCCTTTGTTTTGTCTTTATTTAGTATGGTCAGGGCGTGAGTTGGGGTAGGCAGTCTATGTTTGGTTTTTATGTTGGTTTTTGTGTTCAGCCTAGTATGGTTCTCAATCAGAGGCAGGTGTCGTTAGTTGTCTCTGATTGAGAATCACATTTAGGTAGCCTGGGTTTCACTGTTGGTTTGTGGGTGTTTGTTTCCGTGTGAGTGTTTGTCGCCACACTGTACTGTTTAGGTTTTCGTTTTCATCACATTGTTTATTGTTTTGTATTTCAGTGTTCAGTTCGTTTTTAATAAATCGTCATAAACACTTACCATGCTGCATCTTGGTCCGATCCTTACTCCTCTTCAGACGAAGAGGAAATCTGCCGTTACAGTGCGACTTTCTTTATTTTGATAGCTTAGTTTTTTCGCCGTTAGTCAGCACCTCCACACAAACTATTATTCTGGGTGTGCGCCAGCTCATGTTTATCTAAGATTGTTCAAAGTAGCCACCCTTTGCCTTGATGACAGCTTTGGTCTGATGAGTCCAAATTTGAGATTTTTGGTTACAACCGCTGTGTCTTTGTGAGACTCAGAGTAGGTGAACAGATGATCTCCACATGTGTGGTTCCCACAGTGAAGCATGGAGGAGGATGTGTGATGTTGGGGTGCTTTGCTGGTGACTCTCTGTGATTTTATTTAGAATTCAAGGCACACTTAACCAGCATGGCTACCACAGCATTCTGCAGCGATACGCCATCCCATCTGGTTTGCACTTAGTCGGACTATCATTTGTTTTTCAACAGGACAATGACCCAACACACCTCCAGGCTGTGTAAGGGCTATTTGACCAATAAGGAGAGTGATGGAGTGCTGCATCAGAAGACCTGGCCTCCACAATCACCTGACCTCAACCCAATTCAGATGGTTTGGGATGAGTTTGACTGCAGAGTGAAGGAAAAGCAGCCAACAAGAGCTCACCATAATTTGCAAATAAATTAATAAAAAATCCTACAATGTGATTTTCTGGATTTTTTTTCCTCATTTTTTTCTGTCATAGTTGAAGTGGACCTATGATGAATTACAGGCCTCATCTTTTTAAGTGGGAGAACTTGCATTGAATACAAATTCAATCTATTTTTATTATTATTATGAATTATTGCACAATTAATTTTGTCACTGCTGTTGTATTTTTTATGATATTGTATAACATCGGGTTTGTTATATGGTTAATGATCTTGATTGCGTGTTACTTATCAGTAAACTAATAAGTATCCAGGTTTGTTTAGGGCAAGTTGTGTGTTTCCTCAACAGAGGTAATGGATGTTCTATCTGTTAGCGCAACGCTAACCCCAGCCTCATCTGTAACCCTGAGTTTAACCCTATGTCCATCATTCTCCACCAGATAGCTGGCATGCTTGGCTGTATGCAGGCACCAGGGCCAAGTAAAGGTGCAGGTAAATATGTCAACGTGATAAGTGGGTTATCTGTAGGCCCTCACCCCACACAAAGGACCCATGGGTGGAGTAGACATACTGGTATTTCTAGTGAACCATGGATCCATTACACAGTCTGAGGTATCTGCTCAGCTAGCACTACAGAAACAATAAGTAGCATAGGACTTTAGTCCCCACTATTAACAATGGGTGTGACATATCTGTTTTTAGCCACATGTGCTCGCTATAGAAAGCAACCGAGTCACTCTGATGCTACAGTAACTTTACAGGTGAATTAATCATGTCTAAACTGTATCATTGCAGGACAAATGGACTCATTCTCTGTTGTTTAGTTTGACCAAAAACCCAGATTTTTTTTATTTTTTATTTATTTTTTATTTCACCTTTATTTAACCAGGTAGGCTAGTTGAGAACAAGTTCTCATTTGCAACTGCGACCTGGCCAAGATAAAGCATAGCAGTGTGAGCATACAACAAAGAGTTACACATGGAGTAAACAATTAACAAGTCAATAACACAGTAGAAAACGAAGGGGGGGTCTATATACAATGTGTGCAAAAGGCATGAGGAGGTAGGCAAATAATTACAATTTTGCAGATTAACACTGGAGTGATAAAAGATCAGATGGTCATGTACAGGTAGAGATATTGGTGTGCAGAAGAGCAGAAAAGTAAATAAATAAAAACAGTACGGGGATGAGGTAGGTGAAAAGGGTGGGCTATTTACCAATAGACTATGTACAGCTGCAGCGATCGGTTAGCTGCTCAGATAGCTGATGTTTGAAGTTGGTGAGGGAGATGAAAGTCTCCAACTTCAGCGATTTTTGCAATTCGTTCCAGTCACAGGCAGCAGAGTACTGGAACGAAAGGCGGCCAAATGAGGTGTTGGCTTTAGGGATGATCAGTGAGATACACCTGCTGGAGCGCGTGCTACGGATGGGTGTTGCCATCGTGACCAGTGAGCTGAGATAAGGCGGAGCTTTACCTAGCATAGACTTGTAGATGACCTGGAGCCAGTGGGTCTGGCGACGAATATGTAGCGAGGGCCAGCCGACTAGAGCATACAAGTCGCAGTGGTGGGTAGTATAAGGTGCTTTAGTGACAAAACGGATGGCACTGTGATAGACTGCATCCAGTTTGCTGAGTAGAGTGTTGGAAGCCATTTTGTAGATGACATCGCCGAAGTCGAGGATCGGTAGGATAGTCAGTTTTACTAGGGTAAGCTTGGCGGCTTGAGTGAAGGAGGCTTTGTTGCGGAATAGAAAGCCGACTCTTGATTTGATTTTCGATTGGAGATGTTTGATATGAGTCTGGAAGGAGAGTTTGCAGTCTAGCCAGACACCTAGGTACTTATAGACGTCCACATATTCTAGGTCGGAACCATCCAGGGTGGTGATGCTAGTCGGGCATGCAGGTGCAGGCAGCGACCGGTGAAGACCGAAAGCCGAAACTTTGGTTCTACTTTTATTAATTCCATTCCAAGGTTTGCTGCAGTGATGCTGAATCTCTTCTCTCCTTTAGTTCCTAATGTTCCTTAGTAGGTACATATTTGTTCACAGGCCAGAGATTTTAATCTTGAAAATTGTTTTTCATGCACAAATTTATGCTGACTTGTGTTTTGAAAAGCAGATATTGTCTCCATCTCATGTAGGTGACAGTCGTTACATGGAATGTGCGTGTGTGTCTGTCACAGGCTGTTGGTGGCACCATAGTTGGGGAGGACAGGCTCATAGTAATGTCTGGAATGGAATGAATGGTATTGTGTGTGTGTGTCTGTGTGTAGGCAGGTAGGGGAAGGGGTATCAGGAAGGGGAAAGAGTTCTTATGTACCAGGAACCAAAGAAGCGGAGGACCCTTGACAATCACTCTTGGATTGCACCTTATACGTTTCAGGTTTTATTGTCACGTGCACAAGTACAGTGAAATGCCTTTCTTGCCGTAATCAATGCAGTAATCAATAACAATGTAATACTACAAATAACATAAGGTAGAACAGAAAATAAAAATAAAGGTAACCCACAAGATCCAATACATACCTTTCTTGGTCACATGACCCAATGCGTTGTTTATAATAATATAAATAATAACATCCACTGTTTCCATGGCTTTTAAACCAAATAGATGTTGACAGTCTATAACAGGCTATAGGGGCACCCGCTGTGTGGTCATTAATTAAGCCTGATAGGAGGCATCCACTGAAATGTAATAGGATGATGCTGAATCTATGTTGGAAACTGATTGGATATGCAAAGACATCAATGTAAGGGAATACATTTTTTCCCCCACCCAACTTTTAATCTAATCCAATGACATGGTGCCATTTTTTCAAATGTTCACGTTGAAATCACGTTAGCTGACAACTCAAACAAATGTAAATCAAACCTTGACTTTGAAATTACATCTGGGCCCAGTGGAACAGGATGCGTTGTTAGATTCGTTGGAATACAATAAATCGAATGATACTTCATGAAAGGTGAAAAACAAGGAACTTAACTACGAGATGTCACAACATATACAGTATATGTACAATATTATAGTCTCATGACTGACATAAAATTCCACATTTTATCCATAATAAAGGTTAACAATATAAGAAGCATGAATATCAGGTGCTAATAGCACCCCCAAGTGGTGGAGAGGTCACATAACACATTACACCTGTACTGCACAAACCATTCAGCTGAAAGTCTTCAAAGAACTACTTAGTTTGAATCCTACCATTAGTTCAACCATCAAGTTCAAGACCATATTAAGAGAACACTATTGAAATAAATGCCTGTCTGGCCTGTCTGGCTTAAGACAGACAGCACTATTGGAAGGATCCCTTTTTGGAGAGCTGTTCATGTCTGAATTAATGCTTCTTCAGACTCCTAACTAGAGACTCCCTACCAAGGGGTTGCCAAGTTGAGGTAAACAGGACACATAATTGTTAATAACTCATAAGTTGACTAAAGGGACCATTAGAGTCTGAAAATAGTCAAGGAGAGATAACATGGAAAGTCAGAGTACGGAAAAGTACATCAGAAATGTATACTTTGACTTTACAACGTCATTCACTGTTTAAAGCTCTTGAGTTCTTTGATGCCATTTTCTTGCTGCAAAGTTTTGTTTTCATGATGCTTGTGGAAGGTGGTGACTGTTAGTAGTTGCATACTGGAATGTAGGCGGAAATGAACTGAAAAGCTAAAGCAGCAAGAGCCTCCAGAGCGAGCAGTGGACAGCTGCTGAGGAAATTATCACTATAACTGTCATCAAAGCATGACATGTCCTGACAGCTCCTTCAAAAGCAATAGCACACAACACAAGCCATTTTGGAGAGTTTACATTTTTATTAGACAGCTCTCATTTTCGACAACGTCACATGAGCAAGTGATTTTGAAAGAACATTATTCTGACAGTACAAACAGACACACTCTTTTGGTTGAGTTAAACTGTTTAGATATGAAGCTCTTTTCGATGCATTTCACAACCTTTGGTGAAATACAAAGTCATGATGTTACATGCACACGAGAAACACCTTTTTCACGCCACTTCGATACAGCTACGACCGGAAATGAATTTGTGGCAGGTTCGGGGAACTAACACAGCAGGTTAGTAGAATTAACGTACCAGGTTAGGAGAATTAGGTTAACGTTAGGAAATTGGGTATGGTTAGCAAAAATGCTCTCCTAACTGGCTACAAAAATCACTTCCGGTCGTAGCTGTACTGTAGTGGCGTGAAAAGAGGGTCTTATATCTCGTTTCCACTGGGGTGAGTCTCTTGATGATGAGCTCCATGGAGCTCCAGTCTAAGAAGTCTCATGATGCCTGAGATCCACACTTCTTTCCCAGTCACACTCACCACCCAACAACCTGTGCCCAGCCAAACATCTCTCCAACCCCACCTGTCCAGTTCATAGGGCCGGACTTCTGCTCTGTGTCCATTATCGTTGTGTTGCTGTCACCAGATGGTCTTCTTGATTCCGGCCCAGACTGAGCGTTTCATGCCCTGAGTTTCATGCCCTGTCATGCGTTTCAGGTCCTGTCTCTTCCTCGGGATTGTGGTCAGGATGCACTCCCTTCTTAGGGGTGGCCACGATGAGGGGCAGGGGCCCGCGCTCCGGCTGAAACTCACCAGCCAGAAACTGTTGGGTCTCTTACAGAGAGAAGAGGAGACGGTTAGTCTAAAGTGTGTGTGTGTGTGTTTATGTTCAGAGCTCATGACTATGTTTTTACAGGAAGATGACAGTGTAGTCCGTAACCTGACACAGCAACATGTTAGACTAGCCATACTAGCAGACAACCTCCATGCCTATCACAGTGTTAATGACTCTTCCATTGCAAACAAATGAACTCATACACGGGGTAACATAATACGTTGCCGCTCCAGACTCACAAGGGACTCTAGTGTTGCATGTAAGGTCAAGGGTCCTCTGAGTTGATACTCCTCCTGAAGCTGGAGGCCCCTGTGTCTCTAACACTACTACATTGGAGTTTCATTATCCTTTACATAACACACCTGCGTCCGAGGCTATGTGAGACTGTTCACATGATAGGATGTAAATGAGAGAGAGATGTGGGTGTGAGTAGATTTGTATTCAAGACTGTGTGTATGTGTTTGAGTAAATGTGTGAACAGTATCAGAGACACTTTGTGTGTGTGTGTGTGTGTGTGTGTGTGTGTGTGGGTTGAGCACAGCTTGTTAGGGCAGCCATACACACACAAATGTTTAACCTTTATTTAACTAGACAAGTCAGTTAAGAACAAATTATTATTTTTAATGACAGCCTAGGAACGGTGGGTTAACTGCCTTGTTTAGGGGCAGAACGACAGATTTGTACCTTGTCTGCTCAGGGATTCAAACTTGCAACCTTTCGGTTACTAGTCCAACGCTCTAACCACTAGTCTACCCTGCCGCCCCAAAATGCTCTACCACCCCTCGGTGCTGTTTCTTCATGAGTAGGGTGGTCCTCTTGAAGGTGCAGTTGATGTCATGGTAAACTGTTACAAAGAAAAAAAACATCCATTTCAACCCAGCTGTCTGTCATCAGCTCACCCTAGTCAGTATGACGCTTTCCCTCTGGCCAACAAAGTGCACTAAATAGGGAGTAGGGGGCCATTTTTTCATCTCTCCCGATGAGCAATGGGGGATGAGTCAGAACTTTGAGTGAGTGTGACTTAGTGGGTTAGTGACAGGAGTCAAAGAGCCAGCCTGTCCTGTGTTAGTCTGGGCCGGCATGGCACAAACACATCACCCACAGAACAGAACACTTACAGTAGCTGCAGGAGGTCCGGGCCTGTTAGGAACAGCCTCTTTCAGTGTGTGTGTGACTAACACAGAGACCAACTTACAGCAAGAGAATTAAACAAAACCCCACAGAGAGGAAAACGTGCCTTTCAACTAGCAATTTGCAGCAACATCCCCTCTGCAGAAAACCTTGAACAAGGTTACAATATTACTGTTCACACATTTTTTTATGTGATCAATATTTAACTTATTTTGTGCAGTGCTGTTTGCAGTTTGATTAGTCTGTTGAGGGAATAGATGATATATTCTTTGAGCTCGCTCACTTAAAGTACAGGGGTTTGCATAGAAAAAAAGCCTGGTTCACTGTTCAGACAGTCAGAATAAACATAGGAAAAAGCCTGCCAAAGAGAGGAGTCACAAAAAGCAGAAATAGAGATAAAATGAATCACTAACCTTTAATGATCTTCATCAGATGACACTCATAGGACTTCATGTTACACAATACATGTATGTTTTGTTCAATAAAGTTCATTTTTATATCTAAAAATCTCAGTTTACATTGGCGCATTACGTTCAGTAATGTTTTGCTTCCAAAACATCCGGTGATTTTGCGGAGAGCCACATCAATTTACAGAAATACTCATCATAAATGTTGATGAAAATACAAGTGTTATGCATGGAACTTTAGATAAACTTCTCCTTAATGCAACCGCTGTATCAGATTTCAAAAAAGCTTTACCGAAAAAGCACACCATGCAATAATCTGAGTACGGCGCTCGGACACAAAAACAAGTCATACAGATATCTGCCATGTTGTGGAGTCAACAGAAGTCAGAAATAGCATTATAAATATTCACTTACCTTTGATGATCTTCATCAGAATGCACTCCCAGGAATCCCAGTTCCACAATAAATGATTGATTTGTTCGATAAAGTTCATAATTTATGTCCAAATACTTCCTTTTTGTACACGCCTTGAGTTCACAAATTCAAATTCACGCCATGCAGGCCAGACGAAAAGTAAAACAATTCCATTACAGTTCGTAGAAACATGTCAAATGATGTATAGAATCAATCTTTATGATGTTTATAACATAAATCTTCAATAATGTTTCAACCGGAGAATTCCTTTGTCTTTAGAAATGCGATGGAACGCAGCTATCTCTCACGGGAGTGTGCCTGAATGAGCTCATGGCACTCTGCCAGACCCCTGACTCTCATTCCCCCCTACTTCACAGTAGAAGCCTCAAACAAGGTTCTAAAGACTGTTGACATCTAGTGGAAGCCATATGAAGTGCAATATGACCCCATAGATACTGTATATTCAATAGGCAATGAAAACTGCAAACCTCAGATTTCTTCTCAGGTTTTTGCCTGTCATATGAGTTCTGTTATAGTCACAGACATCATTCAAACAGTTTTAGAAACTTCAAAGTGTTTTCTATCCAAATCTAATCTAATACTAATAATATGCATATATTAGCAACTGGGCCTGAGTAGCAGGCAGTTTACTCTGGGCACCTTATTAATCCAAGCTACTCAATACTGACCGCAGCCATAAGAAGTTAAATTCACTTCAAATCAGTGTAGATGAAGGGGAGGAGACAGGTTGAAGAAGGATGCTGGGACAACAGACTGGATTGTGTATGAGTGCCATTCAGAGGGTGAATGGGCAAGACAAAATATAGAAGTGCCTTTGGATGGGGTATGGTAGTAGGTGACAGGTCCACCGGTTTGTGTCGACAACTGCATTGCTGGTGGGGTTTTTAAATGCTCAACAGTGCACCACCTAAAGGACATCCAGCCAACTTGACACAACTGTGGGAAGCATTGGAGTCAACATGGGCCAGCATTCCTGTGGAACGCATTCGACACCTTGTAGAGTCCTCCATGCCCCAACGAATTGAGGCAGTTCTGAGGGCAAAGGGGTGTGCAACTCAGTATTAGGAAGGTGTTCCTAATGTTTGTTATACTCCGTGTGTGCTGATTGACATCTTTTAGCCGTCATGCTGAACACACTCTTCACCTGTCAATCAAACAACAAGAGCAACAGAATCCAACATCAACCAGGTCAATATAGCTTAGCAGATTCCAACATCAACCAAGTCAATATAGTTTAGCAGATTCCAACATCAACCAAGTCAATATAGTTTAGCAGATTCCAACATCAACCAAGTCAATATAGTTTATCAGATTCCAACATCAACCAGGTCAATATAGTTTATCAGATTCCAACATCAACCAGGTCAATATAGTTTAGCAGATTCCAACATAAACCAAGTCAATATAGTTTAGCAGATTCCAACATCAACCAGGTCAATATAGTTTATCAGATTCCAACATCAACCAGGTCAATATAGTTTAGCAGATTCCAACATCAACCAGGTCAATATAGTTTAGCAGATTCCAACATCAACCAGGTCAATATAGTTTAGCAGATTCCCGGCTAGAATCCCAAAACCGTCCACTTGGAGAAATGACTTCTAACAAGACCATTTAAAACGACCCATTACTGCCGACACTGCAGAGCAGAACAATGTGAAACAGCCCCTCTTTATGGGAGGCAGAAAGAGCCCATTAACTTAGACATGCTATTATAAAGAAGAGGATGAGCCCTGGTGGAGAACTGGAGGGAGGAGGCAGGCCCCTGGTTCACTGCATTTGGTGATAATCTTCCCTTCCCTCCCTCTTCTTGGTTATTGCTATCCTCCTAAAAGTCCCATCAAATAAACTGACCAGAGACTATAGTCAAACGAACAAATAATCAATGGTTACCAAACAAAATGCAGGTAGCACCTTATTAACCTCAGGCTTTTTAAGAGTGATTGATCTTTCCTTCAAGGCCTCAGTCGCCACTTTTTACACTTTGTGTCTGATGTTTGGACTGAGTTAAAGTTCCTGCTGGTGTCTGGGCGGCGGTGTGTGTGTGTTTTCCCCTGGGGAGACAACCCATCTCATCCCTCCTTGACACCCTCTCAAAATGTAAGAGCTTTACAGTGGTCTGGATAGAGAGTCGAATGCTGCCCTTCCCGTCCATTCACTCTGTTCTCCTCACTCCGGACAGATTTACGAGCTGCAGTGTGACCTGGGAGGCAGCAGAGGGCAGTGTGAGCAT